>NC_051849.1:150190575-150493903 GCF_905115235.1 Hermetia illucens
TACATAACTCTACGTTGAGTTCGAGGGGGACCTCATATGCCTGCAGAATTGGGATTATGAGTATCCGCTCTGGAGGAGATTTTCAGAATCAACTTTTTTAATTGTATAGATCGTTAGCCTAGCTATCCCAGAGTATGCCTCAGAAACGTCAAAGCGAAAGCTGTGGCCCTATTTATTTTATAAGGGTAGAAGCGAGCGATTATCGGATGCAGGCTCAGGGTCCACCGCCCAGGAGGTAGTCGCTTTATGTCTTTACGAAATCTTGCAGCGCAGCATATGTAAATAATGTATTTTGGTGTCAATCCTTTGTACGAGTGCATTTATTTGTTGTAAATTTTTCAAATGGTGTTTCTTAAAACGATGTTTTTCACATTTCTACCGCAAAAAGTAATAAATCGGTCATTATGAAAATCGATTGAAAATCAGGAATTCTCCTCAGATATCTGAACTTGGAAGGCTATCCCGGTTCTCATGGTACCAGATAAGTTCTGTTTCGCGGCCGAAGCCACTTAAATTGAGTCTCAGACTTGGAACTGTTCGCCCAGGCCCTTGGCGTATTCGTCTACTGCATCACCGTCAGTAAGCCAATATGAATACAGCGTTTCTCGGTGCCACCACTTGATGTTTATTCAGTTAACAGGGTTGCTGTCCAGTCTACCTCCTTCCCATCTTAGAGCACCTGCAAAAGAGCGTTTATCGAGTTAGAAGTTTCGATTAGTTCTTCCGAAGCATTTCTTGGAAAGCTGCTCCTGATTCGGTATCCAGACCTCAACAGACGCTCCATATCGGTATTATTATCATCATCAACGGCGCAACAACCGGTATACGGTCTAGGTATGCCTTAATAAGGAACTCCAGACATGCCAGTTTTGCGCCGAGGTTCACCAATTCGCTCCATCACTCCATCTCAGGCAGGATCTGCCTCGTCTTCTTTTTCTACCATAGATATTCCCCTTATAGGTTTTCCGGGCTGGATCATCCTCATCCATACGCACCCGGGGAGTGGAGAATTAGCGGTGGAAAAATGCCGTTGGTTGGGACAGTAAGGACCGCATGGAAATAAGCCGGTCTCTTCTGTTCCTAACCGCGGCGGCGTAAACATATAACCCAAAGAATTATTTGTTGTACGCGCATCGTGTAATTAAATTAAAAATTTTTGGTCATTTAAATAAATAAATAATTTCATTTAATTTTCTTAATAATTTTGATTACTATTCACACGCAAGGTGGATCAAATTATTTAATTTTCATCTTCAATTTTAATTAATACAAAGTTGAGTAAGCAAAAGTGGTGACCCCGATAAAAGCAAAGAAGCCCGAAGCTCGAATTCGCACCAGCGCCGCCGCAAAGCAGAACCCCAAGGCCATCAAGTCTAGTGTTTCCGCCATCGTCATCCTCGTGGATATTAAGTAAGAAAATTTTGTGAATACGAAAGCATACAAAATCCCATCAGTGCTACGAGCCGACGACGTAAACAACGCCGCATCGCAACCCATCAGCACTCTACAACGGGCACAGGCAGGCACTTCGAGTAAACTTTCTTCGCTTCAATTTTCGTCGAAGGCGCATAAATCTCCGTTCGTCTACGGGTCCAGCCAGCTCGGCTAGAAAGTAGCACACGCAAGGAGTTACGCAGGAAAGCCAACGGCCATACACAACGATCCACCAGTTCTCGTCCGATCACGTTCATCCCAAGAGGATATCAAGCATCAAATTTAATTATCATTTTATTGTCATTAGTTTTGAAATTTCTTAGTAATTTTAATTGAAATTTTTAGAAATTTTCGCGCTAATTGTTAATAATATTAGTAAAATTTAAAAAGTTGTAATAAAAATTGAAATCGCTGCAAGAGACGGCGTTACACGGCGTTGTTTCGCATCGCGGGTTCTCCATTTCTTTGGTGTTGTTTTGGTCTGCGCTGGAGAGCGTCCGCTTCGGTCGTAATTTTCTCTGTCCGTGCGTGCATTTGTGGGTGCGGCCTGCCGTGTCGGAGTAAAATTCACCGCGTTTCGTTATAAATTCACCGCGTCTGCATTACAACTCGTATTTTTCGTGAAACAATATGTCATTTGATAGCAAAGACGCGGCAGGCCCATCGGACCCGCAAGTGACCGCCCTCGCCGTACGCGTTCCTCCGTTTTGGCGGCGGAACCCCGAGCTGTGGTTCGTGCATTTGGAAGCGCAGTTCCAAATGTCCGGCATCACATCGGACGCGACCCGCTTCAACTACGCGGTGGTCGGCCTGGACGAGGAGTCCATACTTCTGGTGTCCGACGTAGTCAAGTCGGCATCGTACTCACAGCTCAAGAGCGAGTTGATCAGGCGCCTGTCGGCAAGTGAGTCGGCAAAATTAGACCACTTGCTGGCGGGTTTAACGTTGGGTGATCGAACTCCCAGCCAATTGCTTCGTGAAATGAGGCAATTGGGTGGGAGCAAGATCGGCGATGATCTGATCAGGTCGCTCTGGCTGCGTCGGCTCCCGGAGGGCACCCAGGCGATCCTAGCCTGCGTCTCCGGCTCCTTGGAGGAACTAGCAGCGACGGCCGACCAGGTACAGGAGGTGTACGTTCGCCCAACCATAGCGGCCGTTCAACCACAGTCGGATGAGGTGAGCGACTTACGGCGCGAGATAGCGGCTTTAACTGCCAGCGTGGCCGAGATGCGGGCGACGTTGGACGCTCAGCGTTCGAGTGCCAGGTCGCGAGCTCGCTCACGGTCTGCCACACGAAAAGGGCGTTCGGGTAGCAGGTCGTCAAGACAGCCTGCGGACCAAGGTATTTGCTGGCATCATCGTAACTTCGGAGATAAAGCGACAAGATGTACGCTACCTTGCAAATTCGCGCCTACCGCAAAAAACTAGGTCCGCGGGGGGTCTTGGCGACGGCCACCCAGAGCGCAGCGCCACGTCGCCTAACTATTTTCGACCCCCTCAGCAGGCGCAACTACCTCGTCGACACGGGTGCGGAGGTTTCGGTTCTTCCCGTACCCCGGCATCATCGACTATATCCACAACCCCTCAAACTGGCGGCAGCAAATTCCTCCCGCATCAATACATACGGGTACAGGCAAGTGGACGTGAGTCTTGGCTTGCGTAGGACGTTTCCGTGGCGTTTCATGCTGGCGGATGTCAGCTTCCCCATATTAGGCGCAGACTTCTTGTGTCACTATGGGTTGCTGGTGGACTTGCTGGATGTTGTTGGTTGGTTGGTTTTCGGTACCGACGTTACCACCATATACTTTGTCTTGCCTTCATAGGTATGCACCTCAAGACCTCGCGCCGCCTGCTCGATCTGGATGGAGGCAGTTTGTACGTCTCGGGTGGTTCTTCCCATGATGTCGATGTCGTCAGCATAGGCCAGTAGTTGGGTGGACTTAAAGATGATCGTACCTCTTGCATTTACCTCAGCATCACGGATCACTTTTTCGAGAGCCAGGTTGAAGAGGACGACTGATAGGGCATCCCCCTGTCGTAGACCGTTGTTGATGTCGAATGGTGTTGGGAATGATCGCGCTGCTTTTATCTGGCCTCGCACATTTGTCAGGGTCAGCCTAGTCAGTCTTATCAATTTCGTCGGGATACGAAATTCTCTCATGGCCGTGTACAGTTTTACCCTGGCCATATTATCATCGGCGGCTTTAAAGTCGATTAAAAAATGGTGCAACTGATGTCCATATTCCAACAGTTTTTCCATCGCTTGCCGCAGAGAGAAAATCTGATGTGTTGCTGATTTGCCTGGAGTGGTCTGGGCCAATGATGTTCTGGGCGTATGGGGCTATCCGGCCTAGCAAGATGGCGGAGAATATCTTATAGATGGTATTCAGTAACGTGATACCTCTATAATTGCTGCACTGTGTGATATCTACCTTTTTATCATCCTGCTGACTTGTTGGTAAAACTTCCGCGCCTGGTGCGGTTGCTCCCTGTACTTTTCTAGTTCACAGACTTGTTGGTTCTCCCAGCCTTCCTTTTTCCTTCTGTGAAGTTGCTTCTCCGCTCAACGGAGTTCATGATAAGTCTTTGTGCATGCTGGCGTTCTTTGAGAATGCAACATTACCCGGTATGCGGCATTCTTCCGTTACGTAGCTAGCTTACATTCATCGTCACACCAACCGTTTCGACTCTTTTTGCGGCTGGGGCCAAGAATGATTGTGGCCGTATTTATGATAACGTTCTTCAGGGGATTGTGAAGATCATTTGCTGATGCTTCATCTCCAGGATGCTTCATCCACCATGCCAACGAGATAGTGATCCGAGTCTCCATCGGCCCCCTATATGTTCTGACATTCATCAAGGCTGAGAGGTGGCGACGTTCGATCAACATTTGGCCAATTTGGTTGAAAGTGGTCCCGTCTGGAGAGGCCCACGTATATTTGTGGATCGTTTTCCGCGCAAGCCAGGTACTGCCAACAACCATTTCGTGTGACCCTGCTAATTGAATAATCCGCAGTCCGTTATCATTTGTATTTTGGTGTAAGCTATGGAAACCAATGTTTCTCCTTCGCTACTTGGCTCTTAAAATCCCCAAGTATCCTCAAATATGATATTAAAATATCATATTTGAGACAGGCTTCGAGGGTTCGTTCTGCTGCCTCGTAGAAGGTATCCTTCTCCGACTCTGAAGTCTCCTCTGTAGGAGCGTGAACGTTAATGAGGCTTATATTTCTAAACTTGCCTCGCGAGTGCAGAGTGCATAGCCATTCGCTTAAGTTTTCAAAGCCGATAACAGCAGGTTTCATTTTTTGGCTGATTAAGAAACCTATTCCGAGCACATGGTTTACTGGATGGCATCTCCTGTAACGCTGTTACATCAGCCCTATATTGGGACAGGGTATCCGCTAGCTGCTCAGCAGCATTCGGTCTGTACAGGGAGCGCACGTTCCATGAGAAAATGCGCAAATTGTTATTCCTTTGTCGTTGCCGGGTTCGTCGTTGTGTTATCCGCCCAGTCCAAGGCTCATGCTGTGGCTTCGTAACACGTTGTTAAGAAAAAGCTCCCAGCGGTCACCACGTGGAGGTGGAGATAGGGTTTGGTAGTAGAGCTATTGGTGTTGGTTCAGCAGGCATTTCTCAGGTTTTATGCTCCATCGTGGGTACCAATCCGCGTTTCGCCCTGGGACCTACAATACCATTTGACCACCACCATCCAAAGAATACAAATGCGATATTCTCCGCAGGACGCACACACAACGGTGAAAATACCCTTGCGGCTTCCTTAAAACAAAATTACACTACAAATTACTCTTCTGAAACTAAATTTCCTATTTTTCACTCAACTGGAATACAATTCGATTAATTACTAGATTTTTCTATCGCAAAGTAAAAGCAATTTTCGATTCATTTCATTTTCTTTTCGGAACACGCTAGTTTTTTTTCCATTTTGCACAGTTTAGTCTTGAGAAATATTATTCTTTCTAATCTGAATGAAGTAAGCAAATTCAAGACAGAAACTCCACTCCATATAATTTTGTTTGAGTTTCTAATAACTGAAAAATCACAAAGGCTTTACTATTCCAGCAACAGACCCCGAACAAACTCAATCTGTTTTAGTTTCCGATTTTAAAACTTCGAAATCACAAAAGACCATGCTACTCTGTAGAAATGGACCCAAACGAGGTCCTCTTGTCAGCTAATTTCTTCAACCACTCAAACTGTACTCCCCATTTCAACTCGAACAAAGGACCGGCTAAGCCGATCTTCATGGAACCAGCATTTACATTTGCATGCATCATATTTCGGCTTAGCAGAAATGTTAGAAATGCATTTAATAATATGGAGCATAATCAGGTCTATGTGAAAACAACAACAAAAAAGGTTAATAATCATTTTCGAAATATTTCTTTGTTATTTCTCTTATTGAAAACATTTAAATTGATTTTAGAGGTTTGGGAAGTTTAAGAGAGGGTTTTGTGGTTAAAGTTGTCAAAATAAAAATAAAAATTATTAATTGAAACTAAGTGAATGTCAGGATAGGAAAGGAAAGTTGAAAGGAAGATAATGGAGGTGTTGAAGCAGGCTAAATAAGAAAACGGAAAAGTGCTGCGTACCAGGAAATAAATCACTCGTCAGCTCGTCACAAGATGAAACAAACGAAATGATGCAATTTAAGGTAGCAGTTTGGAAACTATGAAAAAATTGGCAGGCTTCGGCAACATTTTGCGCACTGTTTTTACTTTATTTCTTCCTCATGATCATATGTATATAATGCACAACAGTAGGACTTTATTTTTTAGGAGTGGCTCGGAAATCCTATTGAACTCTAAGTTGAATTTTTCGATCAATTTTTTGTTGGGTTTTTTGTCAGTAACGATGCCGTTTCTTGCCATTTTTGGGTTTTATTTTTTGAAAATAGAGTTTGACTGTGAGGTGCAGGGGTAAAATGTCCTTTTGCAGTTGGTGATTCGGCGGATTGTTTCCTTTGAAGTATTAGAATTATTGTGAAAAATATCGACCTTACCAGTTAAATGTAATAAGCTACTTCTTTGAAAAGTATCTTAACTACGAATCTTAGTATTCTCTTTATAAATTCTTCATTTTTCATGAAGGCAGCGTAGTTGGTTCCTGAACGCAAGTCTTTCAGATTGATGCGTGTTGGTTAAGATTTGATGATGCAATATCAAAGGATGTCAACGGAATTGAGCTTCAAACAAAGGAAATAATGCACACATGCAATTCGATGGGAAAGAAAACTCACCTAGATTTTCATTAGAAACACCATTACCAGGTGAAAAGTATGATTCTCATGCACCCGACTTGCGTATAATTTTCTGAGCAATTCCATCCGCAACAAGTTGCCGTCGAGCATGGGACCAACCATGTGTGCGATTTGGTGAATGCTGTCTCCGCATTTTCTTGGCATGATGTCGCGCTCTGGGTTATGCTGGCCTGGTCTAATCGACATACACGCCGGCCATTCTTAGCGATTTTAGAATTCTCGGAATTCCACGCGAGTCACGAATGCCATCCCGTGGAACTCGAGAGGGCAGCAAAATCAGCTGATACTGCCTGACGAGGGGTTGTGAATGAGGTGTCTGACGACGGCATGCCGTGGAGGGTTGAAAGTTTTTCCAGAATTGCTCTCTGAAAATTGAAACCAACAGGATGAGGACGATTTGATACGTGCACTGTTTGCGCTTCGTTTGAATTGAGGAGTCTTGATACATAGACAGGGTTTGAACTTTTTTATCTTCTTGCAACACCCCGATTAGGATGTGCGTGTGTCGGTTTTGCTTGTTGATAAGTGGAGGGTAGCTTCCCAGACTCATAATGAACTTAACCGATATGTCCACACTATTGGAGTACGTATCGTTAGAGCTACTAAATTGAACAGTTCCGGATGTCAGTTTGAAAAGAAATACCTCACCCGCCAGTCAACTTTGAATTTGTTGCGAATTTTTGGGGTTTCACAGCACTTTTAGATAGTGAAAAGGGAAGGGGAAGGGTGGATACTCTGGATGTTTTTTTGCAATGAACTTCGTAGGAAGTGGAAGATTTCATCTGACTTTTAGAGGTACAGAAAATACTTTTATTAGCCTCATTTAAGCAGATATTGCAATAGATTGAATTTTTATAAAAATAGCAGATTTTATATAGAAGAAGCGTCTTGGCCCCATCATTTTCAGTTAAACAAGTTCTGGGAATTACCGATTTTCACATCACATCTTCCTATTTATTAACCAGTGGGGGATCGCACGCAAATTATTTTCGTAGGTTATCGTTGACGGTTTAATTTCAATTTAGGATTTGTCCAGACTGTTTTGCACCAAGGAGCCCGTGGATCCTTGGTTTCAACTGTATGACATAGTCAGCCATGGAGTGGTAACCCTTGCCTATTGTATGACCCGCGCATTTTGTCAATTAGCTTGTCCAAATTATCGGGCTCGAGCATCAATTCCATAAATGATTGCAGACTGAAAATGGAAAGTAGTTTCCATTGCATGAAATAATCAGCAATAGAATGGTAGGGGTGTGAGGAAACCACATTAGAAAGCCTTTTTTCACGTATTTTTTTTACCAATTTATTTTCTAAGGATATGAACCTCAATGCAGTTGTAAATAGTCAAAATCAATGAAGTTCAAAAAAAAAATATTTAAATTTTACAATTTTTTAAGGTTTTGTGTAAAACAAAACCTTACTCAAATTGTCCCAATGTCTGTCTGTCTGTCACACGCACTTTTCCCCAAAACGGCTAAACCGATCCAAACGAAATTTGGTGGATAGATGGGAACTATGAAAAAACTCATACAGCGAGTGACATAAATTTAGGGGGGTTTAAAAAAAAATCACCAGATATAGTCGTGTAGGATTTCGATTAGTACTTTCCGAAACTGACATTAGTTTTGGCTTGAATTGCAAAGTGCGCGAGTAAGGAGTCAAAATGTACGCACTTAAAGCGAGACAGGACTCATTTTCGGAAGCTACCCAACCCAAAAATCCGAGAAAAATCAGGATGATGCCCTTAGATGAAATCTAGGTCTCAAAATATATCCCATTCCGATATGTGTTCAAATAAACTTACTAATAGTATATTACCAACTTTTAGAAATTTTACACCGACATAGAGGACTGTCTTGTGCATACACATGCCACATCTTATGGAGATCCGACTATTAGTGTCAAAGTTATAGCATTTCAAATTTATCAATTTCTTGTGAATTTACCTCATCCTAAGTCATACAAATAAGATGCTGACGTCATAATTAACGAGAAAAATTGACATTCGCATTCGTCGTGATCGGTTTCGCCATTTTATTTTATTAGATGCCAAATCTGGATTCAATTTCGAGGCTTTTAAATGCTTATCCAGCGTAGCAAGCCACCGTTTTTTGCGGGCGGCCTTTTGGTCGCTTACAATTGACTTCGATGTTCATAGCAATCTTGGTAAGTGAATTCGCGAATTACGTGACCATATCGTCGGAGTTTTTCCACGATCGGTGCAACCCCATACCGATCGCGGATATCCTTATTTCGGATGTGAGTCCTTGAGGGTTTTACGTGGGTACCTGTCAGCGAGACTTAATCCCACGGTTTTCTTAAGACACGGATTGATGTTATGACCACAATCAGAGCCCCGCTGAGACAAGCAACAACGGTACCAGTCTATACCAAGTGCATGGCTTAGCATTCATACTGGTGGATGCAAGACCTACCTAAACCTCTACTGAACTAAGGAGTACGGCACCCGAGTTGGAATGCAACACCACGCCGAGGCCCGAAGGTCTCTTCTCGCTGGAGCATAACCAACAACCCCCATGAAGCTCCCACTAGGGGGCTAACCGCAAATAACCCAGCTGTACTCACATACAACGGGAATTCACCCGAAGTATGAGAGTCCAGGGGCTGTCCCGGTTCCCATGGTACCAATATATTCCTGGTGAGGTTTTGTGACCAATTGCCACTTCAGATGAGTCCCCATGCAGACTCGGGTCCGATCGCCCTGATTAGGCCTTTGGAGCATTCGCCTGCTGTATCACGGCCGGCAAGCCAAAGTGAATACAGCGTCTCCCGGTGCAACCACTATGGGGATTCTCCTCGGTCACTTGGTTTTGGTTCAGCCGACAGGGTTGCCGCCCCGTCTTCCTCACCGCCACCTCTGAGCACCTCATTTCGGATGTAATCAAAACGTGTCATGCCACAAGTCCAATACAGCATCTTCGTCTCCATTACCGCAAGACGACGTTCATTGCCTTTTATAGTCGGCCAACACTCAGAACTATAGAGAGCGGCAGACGGACAAAATTTTAGATTTGAGACGTTCGTTGATGCGTCGATCACAAAGAACACCAGTTGTAGAATGCCACTTCATCCAGGTCGCATTAATGTGTGAAAAAATTTCATTACCCAATCCTCCATTGGCTGATAGCATTGACCCGAGATATTTAATTCGCTCAGTTCTACACAAGTTACTGCAGCTGACAGCACTGAGCAATTTAAATATCTCGAGTCAATGCTATCAGCCAATGGAGAATTGCGGTATGCTCCCCACAAAGGGAAACACAAAACCTTTTATACTTGAAATGTCAAGCTTCCGGTTTCCCGATTTGTTTACTAATTATGCAAGAAAAAGCACCTTTATAAATATGATATCATCCCAAATGTTGGTTCACATTTTGAGAAAAACGCGTTCGAAAAAAGTTCATTGGAAAAATGCCCCTTCGGATATGAAGATATTTTTCACTCTTGATTGTGAACAAACTACAGTGCAAATGCAACTGCAGTCGTACAAGGAACTGACGCCAAGCATTTACAAATACACTATTTACATAACGCTATAAGATTTCGTAAGGACATAAAGCGACCACCTCCTGGGCGTTCGAGCCTGATCCTCTACCCGACAATCACTCGGTTCTAGGCTCTTAAATCTAAAGAACCATGAATTTCGTTTTGAAATTTCAGCATATCCTGGGATAAGCTAAGCTAACGATGCATGTCATATAAAAAAAAAATCGATTCTAAAAATCTTCTAATGTGGTTTCGGTGAACCATGTGCTAGGTTTCCTAGTCAGCAAAAAAATAAAATCTGCTGTTATCGGCCTTGAAACATAAGCGAGCGGCTATGCACTTTGCGTTTGCGAGTCACATTTCGAAATGTAAGCCTCATTAATGTTCACACTCCTACAAAGTTGGAGAAGGATACCTTCTACGAGGCAGTGAAGCGGACCCTCGAAATCTGTCCCAAGTATGATATCAAAAACATATTTGCGATTTTAGCAGTTAAGTGGGGACGCCGCTATCTCTCAGTCTTGATAAATGTCAGAGCACCTTACCGATGAAATTCATGTTGGTTTTATGCAATTTCAGTAAAAATCAAGTACAAATGCAAATTTCATTTCTCGTGGGCCATTATAGACTCGGATTATTATCTCGTTGGCACAATGCTCCGGGGTCGAATTACAACACCGCCTAGAATCCCCTCTGACAATCAGGTGCGAATGAATATTGAAGCCATCAGGAAAGCCTTTCGTAGCACATGCAAGGGGAAATGCATGCCGTAATAACTGCTGCTAATAGAGGTCTTGGGGGAAAAAAATAGATGTGAGGAAGAGGAGATAGATGTGAAGGTATTACGTTATTCAGTACCATCTATAAGATGTTCTCCGCCATCTTGCTATGTCGGATAGCTCCCTACGCCCAGAACATCATCGGCCCATACCAAAGAGGCTTCACTCCAATCAGCAACAGATCAGATTTTCTCTCTACGGCAAGCGATGGAAAAACTGTTGGAATATGGACAACAGTTGCAGCATAGCCAGGGTAAAACTGAAATTGATAAGACTGACTAGACTGACCCTGACCAATGTGCGAGGCCAGATAAAAGCAGCAAGAACACTCTCAAGATCATTCGACATCAACAACGGTCTTCGACAAGGGGATGCCCTATCATGCAAGAGGTACGATCCTCTTCAAGTCCACCCAACTACTGGCCTATGCTGACGATATCGACAACATGATAAGAACAACTCGAGACGTAGAAACTGCCTTTATCCAGATTGAGCAAGCGGTGCGAGATCTTGGGCTACAGATTAATTAAGCCAAGACGAAATATATGGTGACAACGTCAGCTCCAAAAACAAGAGAATCAACAGCATTCAAATGGTGCTAGTCAGCGACAACCGCGCATGGCTGCTGGTAGCCAGCAGAGCCTGTACAAAAATTGTTCCACTCGAAACGTCTCACCATAGCGTTAAAACTCTTACTGTACAAGACTATGATCTTGCCAGTCCTCATATATTCCTCGGGTTTCCTGGGTTCTTAGCAAAAAAAATTGCGAACTCTTGGCTCTTCGAGAAAAGAATCCTCCGAAGAATTTTTGGCTCCCTATATGAGGTTGGACGATTCCGTAACTTACATAACAACGAAATCTATACGCGATACTATGACAGTTAGGTTGTGGATAAAATCTAGCTGATGAATGAGGGAAGAATTCTCCGAAATGTTTTTGACCCCTTATAGAACGACGAAATCAATGAGGACGGCAGACGGATATCTGGAATTCCTTATAAAGGTAGGTCTTGGCCGAATACCGGTTGTTGCGCAGTTGATGATGATGATTTAATGAGTTTCGAATAGAGAGTTTGAAAAACAACAAACGAGTTCATTCTTCGTCAGAAATGTATATGCCGGCTATTAAGAACGAAAGAAATTGTATTATATACCATATATATGTAATGGCCTGTCGTTACTCCATCATCGCTGTTTTTTAACAAACAATATATTATTTGGTCGGAAACGAATTATCCGTGAAGAATTCATTGCATTCAGCTCGAATATTGGAGTTTCTATTGCATGATAATCCAACGAATTAAACCTCACTCACTGTTTTTCTACTTTTTGTTCGAATCCAAGCTTACGTTGATCCACCTCCCGTATTCATTGGATTTGGACTCATGTGACTTTTATTATTTTCAAGATCGAAGTTGGAGTTGAAATTACTTTTCTTTAAGATCATTTCACCCGAGAACTGGAGAAAATTCCACAAAAATCATCATAATCATCAAGGGCGGAACAACCGGTATTCGGTCTACGACTGCCTTAATAAGGAACTTCAGACACCCCGGTTTTGCGCCGAGGTTCACCAATATGATTCCTAAAAGCGCGCAAATCGTTATTCTGTTGTCGTTGCCGGGTTCGTCGTTTTAAAATCCATCCTCTCCGAGGCTCCTCCCGTGGCTTCGTAACTTTGGTTTTCCGTGTAGAGTTGTCAGTCCTACCCAACCCCCAACCTGGAGGACCAGTTGGTACAATTTGTCCCGTTTTCGGGCGCTACAATGCTAATGTGAATGCTTCATCTATTACCTTTTCTTCTTTTTCTTCAGCCTTTGCCCCGTTCACAAGTGGGCTCGGCTCGTCGTGATCGGTTACACTATTTTGTTCTACCAAAGGCCTGATTTGGATTCAGTCGCCAGGCTTTCAAATGCCCATCCAGCTTATCAAGCCACAACTGTTGCGTTCGGCCTTTTGGTCGCTTATCTTCGGCTTCGATGTTCAGATCAATCTTGACAAGCGAATTATTGTTAGCGCGAATTACGTGATCATACAATCGAAGCCGCGTCTCTCGTAATTTTTCCACGATCGGTGCAACCCCATATGCATCACGGATGTCCTCATTTCGAATGCGATGAAGGCGTGCTACGCCATTAACCCAACCTAACATCTTTGTCCCCATTACCGCATAATCCCGTTCATTCTCTTTTATAGTCGACCAACACTTAGAACTATAGAGGGCGACAGAGCGGACGACATTGCGGTAAATTTTAGACTTGAGATGTTTGCTGATACGTCGATCACAAAAAACACCAGTTGTGGAATGTCGTTTCATCCAGGTTGTGCTGACGCGTAAAGTGATTTCATAACGCAGAGAAACAAAGAGGAGTGGTGAGAGAGCGGTTCCTTGATGAACGCTAACAGAGACACGAAGCGGTTTTGATCCACCGCCACACTTCGAAATTTACTAGAGCAATCATACCATATGAGTCCGTATCGTCAGTCAGATTGTGGATAATCTGAGTGAAGAATTCACTGAATTAACTGTTGGGTCCCATCTCTTCGCTTTGCAGAGCCCAAATGCGATGGTACTGTTGCTTTCCCCGATTTCATTCTTTTCATTGCTTCTCTCGAATTCAGTGACTCTGATAGGTGGAATTGCTTCAAATGTCGGCAGTGCTGGTGGTAGACCAGGATGAACAAATTCTTCCGTTGAAATCTGCTCGAAATATTCACGCCATCTATCCGTCACGGCTCGCTGACCGGTGAGCAAAGCACCGTTTTTGTTATTACCGCAACAGAAGTGTTCGATATCCGGTGTGTGTTAGTGTCGGCAATTCGACACCAGCTTATCGTTAGGATCTTTGTAATGCACTGCTCGGATAACGTCGATCGTTTTCTTTGCTTTCCGATTGGCATTCTTGTGAATTTGCCATCTGGCCAGCGTTTTATTGTTGGGGAATTTGTGGTAGAGGCATTTCTCTTCGCGGTCCTTTATTTAAACTTCGTTATTCCAAAGCCAAGTATTTCAGTTGACCGCTTACCTGGCTTGATAATCCCGAGGGTTTCATAAGGTGCTTAGCTGTTTCTTTAACTTGGTTCCACGATTCTTCCGCATTCGTAATGGCTGGTAATCGCGTAAGTGAGATTATTTCTTTTTTCTTCTCACGAAAACCCCACCATTTAATGCGCGGCGGGCCAGTGCTTGAGACGGCGATCAGCGGCCGATGTTGAGGTGCGCTGGTCTAATAGCGAATGGCTTTGCAGTCAGTGACGGTGCTAAAATATCGAGGTCTTATGAGAATATAGTCGATTTGCGTTTTATTGTTCCCACTTTGAATTGTATTAAGATACGTAAATCGTTTGATGAACCATGTATTCGTAAGTATAAGGTCATGGGTGTCAAAATCGGCTATATGCCACATATTGCCACCCTCATTACGTGCTCCAAATCTTTTTCCCTCATGGCACCTGTTAATGTAAGCCTTTTTACCCACATGACAATTAAGGTAGCCTGCGTTAATGATATAGTCGTTAGCAGGCACGTTACAGGTCTTTGCATTGAGTAGTTACCAGAAGGTATCTTTCTCGGTATCAGATCGACGCGGTGGAGAAGTGAATAGAGCGATCAGTTGATATAATGGTGAGCTTAATCGGCCGGTCGTCAATCGTTCACGGAAACCGAATACAAAGCCAACACCGTATTGAGTGTGTGGACTACCAAAATAAAAAATATTTTTTTTACCACGCTCGCGTTCTATTTCGCAGCTTTTAGCACCACACCATCGGGTTTCTTGTAGACCACAGATATCAATGCGCCTTTTCCGAAGAGTTCTTGCGAGTTCCTCCATCTTTCCAGTGAAGATGTTAATATTTAATGCGCAAATACGTATTTGTTTTGCTCTATTTACTCTATCTCTTTACTAATGTCCTGACGAACTCTGTGCGTCGACTGAGGTGAACGCACTGGCATTTTTTCGAGGCTTAGGACTTAACACTATCATTTCGTTTTCAAAAACATTGGATGCCATTTTTTGGCATCCTGTCTGAATAGTGTGAATGTTTTGTCTATTACTTGGCCGTTGGCTATCGTAGAATTTAACCAAGTCTCGTTTACACAAATAATGTCACTGTTATCATTCGCAACAAACATTTAATAATGATAACTGGTAAATTATTTGAAGACACCATTTAGAGATAAAAAGCAAGTACACGGCCTTACATTTTGCATCCATATGAAGGCACTACTATTGTACTCTGGTATACATTCTATATTTTGTTGTTGTGTCTTATGCTCTCGTAACTAATTTCAGAATACATACTGATTACATATCTAGTCCATAATAAAAAACATTATAATAGAACAGTATATAGACTAGCTGCGGACTGCGAACATCAAGGGGGGTTTTGACTAACTCCACAATAGAATTAGAAAATACAAAATTTGATGATCATGGAAACAGGGGAGAGGAGTTCATAGATCTTTACTGTTTTTACTGGCGTCATGAATTATATGATATATTTAAGGTAAAGTGAGAAATAATTGCCTTGGAAACTACTTTCGTTTATATTCGTCTTTAAAAAAATATGCGCATTTGGACCACATTTATGAAGATCGAAATGATGAGTGGAAACAGATTATCGAGATACTATGTCAGAAACAGATTACGATTTGAGGTCTAAAATTCGAATATTTGCGCATAACTTTCTACGATGTTGAGGGAAGCAGTTTCTTGCTTTTGATCCGGGGACTGACCACCTAGATGACAGTATGTTTGTCCGCTAGCCAATAAGGTGTTCCGTCATGCCCAACAGACATCCGTGATTCGTCCGATGGGGAGAAAGGAAGATAAAATCTGCTTTCCTCTTTTTTCGCTTCATACTAATTTGAAACTTATGATAAAGAATAAGACCTGTTTTGTTTAAATTCTATTTAACTTATTTAATATTATTTTTTTCGCGTCAACATTCATAAGACTACATAACAAATTGTCTCATACGGTTTTCTTTAAAAGGAATGTTTTTGGCATTATTTTTACTTCATTTTTGGGATACTTGGATAACTTTCGTATAAGTAAAATGAGATGAATTTTAGTGCCACTTAATTAAAAAGAAAAAAAAAATACGTAAAATAATATAAAATCAAAACGAGAATATAATATCACTTTTATCACAAATTATAAGAAAAGAATTATTGAAAATCGATTGCAATCTAGAGGTTTCTGGCGTCGCGGTTTTTGCTAAGTGTGCGTATGAACTTTGCCTTGAAATGAACATGTACCTGGTGCAATTTTCAAGAACAGTTTAAACCAGCATCATATCGATATAAAAAATTTAATTTAACAAAATTAGGCAGTATTTTGAAATAGCCGTAACTGACAAAAATTCGAGTGCAATCAAGCTGATTCAGGAGTGTTCTGTAAGATTTTTAAAAATTGTTTCGTCTAAGACTTATGACTTCTAATTTTAAAATGTCAGTTTAAAAATAAATATTAATTTAGGATCCTGGATGCTGTTGTCTTCAAGACAGAGTAAGTATTGTATTTACTATGATTGGTCTCATTACATCCCCATTGTCTTCCATTAATTTTAGTCAACCTGCATTTCGAGGAAATTCTACTGCGTTTCATTATGTCACATTAACATAATAAAACGATATTTCCGCTATCATTTCCGGCTAAGATCATCCGATTTAATGGCAATACAGCTAGACTAGTCAAGACACCGCGCAGCGATTCCGATCGAAGTTTTGTGATGGAGTACGTACCATCTGAGGATGAGAGGTTTGAATAAACACCAATACGATTTGCAGGTGTCGCAAATATTAATTCATTGCTGCTGGTCTGTAAGCAATGAGCTGGTTCCGGTGGTTGTCTGAAAAAAATAGAAAATACAACATTTAACTTTCAAACAGCAACATTGATAGATATTTTGAATTTTGGGTAGATGAATAGACATTACCACTAAGGGCGGAAAGGAGCAGTATCCACAATACAACTATGATAATGGCAGTAGTTTCGCAAAGCCAGTAACCCGATCGATATGTTTCTCTAAAGGAGTTACCCATAAAAGGAAGCTGACTTCCACAGATGGAAGGTCGTCCAAGTAAATAGATATCGTTCTCATCGGAAAGCAAGCAAGGATGTGAAAGCCATCCTTGATATGTGATTATATCACAGGAAAAATTAACGTTGTAGATACATGATTCAAGTTGGGGATACCTAAAATGAGCTAGAACCGGGTGGGTAGAGCTATGCTTCAAATCAGAAAAGTGCCAAAAGTTGACAATGCCCGTTTGTCAGCACCTAAGTGAAGCTCCGCTAATATATTCCGTTGACACTCACTTGCATACCTCTGTGATAACCAGCTAAAATGACTTCTTGGGTTGACTAGAGTCAGCCAAGATACCCATGTGGCCGTCACCAATATTCGTGGTTATCACACAAAGTTCGTGAGATGAGGATTGCTTATTTATAATAATAATCGTTGGCGCAACAATCCATATTGGACCAGGGCCTTGAAGTGTGTTAGAGCACTTCATTCAAGACCGTAACGGTACACTACAGGATAGCCTGTGGTCAGTATAGCGCTCGCCTGAGATTATTACCCTGATTTGACTCAGGTACTCATTCACAGCTGAATCGACTGGTGTCCGAGGTCAAATTACGATACAAATACCACTGCTTTGTGCTCTAACCACTCAGACATCATCCGGATTTATAAATATGCATTAATAATGCCCATTGCAAATATTGTGAAAAAAGACAAGCTTGCTTACAAGGAGAATCCCTAGACCCCGAATAAATCTCAATCGAGACGCTCCAAAAGATATTTGAGGTGAAGTACATATATATTTCACAAAAAGTCAAGAATTAATAAGTAAATTTCCATCATATCCCTCAGATCTGCTCCATAGTATGCAGTTGTATAAAGTGCTTTGTCCTTTTTACAGTCGTACCAACTAGCAGGAAAATTGCAATGATCCAATCTGCAAGAACATAATAACAAATAACATATCATACGGTGAAGCCGATGACACCTGACCCCACGGGAAATGTGCCCTCATACCAAGCCTATCGCAAAGTCAACAATTGTGAGAACCGATTATTTACACAATGCTTGGGTACTGTTCAACACTTTGTAAATTTTACCGGATATAATACCTTCCGAAACGACCATAATATAGGTGCCATATTACAGCTAAAAAGAATCTTGAATATGGGCAGTTCCTCACCAATTGCGTTCAATCCAACTCCGCTGCTGCGGTAATGGGGAACACAAATTTTATTTATGCGACTTTACCGAAAATGTGGCTCTCGCTACCAACTGGACAATCACCAGTTAAGGGCTACTTCATCAACATACATAAATGGGAACTTTCATTCACATCACTAATCGGACTGGGACTGCCTTTTATAATTGGCTATACAACATTTTCTCGACGGTCAGAGGGTTATATAGGCCCCCCCCCCCCGAAAGTTTGGATTGGCACAGACGATGAAACACAAAATCTGGGCAACGTTTGCTAAACTAACACCAACAGTTCTGCTATCAAATCCTATTTTCGCTCTCATGTGGTGATCGCTAGGAAATCTTTCTTAATGAATAATTGCAGACTAAGAACGATGAAGGCGAGTCTTCCGAGCCTAAAAACGGGGTAAACTGTGCTAATTGGTCCTTCAGGTTTTAGAGGGGTGGGGCTGAGAACCCTGCACGGAAAACGACCTTTTACGAAAAAACAACAGCTTCGGAACGCCCTCACAAGATAACTACCGATACGGGAAATGAAATAATTTGTGCATTTTCTCATGCAACGTGCACTGATAGAAAGTTGCTCAGTAACTAGCCGATACCGTGTCCCAAAATAGGCCTGATGTCACCGTGTAGCAAGAAATGCGCTGGACAGGGACTGGTTTCTTGGAGAAGGGTCACTACACTGCATATTATAGCGGCCAGTCAGTAAATTATGTGCTCGGAATAGGTTTTCTAGTCACCCAAAAAAATAAATCTGCTGTCATCGGATTTGAAAACATAAATGAATGGCTATGCATTCTGCGTTTGCGAAGCAACATTCGAAATAAAAGTGTCATCATATTTGGAAAATTTAACAAGCGTTGTGTTGGTTCCTATAGTTTGCTTAAAATTACCAATGATACAGAACAGCTGTGTTACACGAAATGGTCGTCGAAAGTACCTGGTTTTCATGTAGAAAGCACTTTCAATCAAATTGGTCACGTGTTGATTGAATCCGCGACCTCTTAGCCTTGATGAATGTCAGAAAATATATGGGCTAATGCAGACTCGTATGACTATCTCGTTGGATGGTGCTCCGAGTTCGAACAGAAACACTGGCTTCTGACAATCAAGTGACAGGGAACACTGAAGCAAATCCATAACAATGCGCTTCGTAACACCAATTAGGGGGGAATGGATGCCACAATAACCGCAGTGATCAGGTGTTCTGGTGATGAAGCATCGACAAATGATCTTCAAAATTTTTCACAGATATGAGAATAACATCAAGGCCGAATATGTCAATATTTTCTCTGATTATTTCCTTGAACACTCGCATGTATGTATTTTGACGTCAGGTCAGAAATTCCAAGCAGTGCAAATGCAGATGTTTGTAGCAGCATTATTTGACCTACTTTTTTGTGAAACTTAACAAAAGTACGATTGAGACTATGATTCAAGAGGCTTATCAAAAATATACTATGGCACGCACAAGGGTTTTAGAATGGCAGAAGGAGTGTTAATACGGCCGCGAAGATGAGGACCCTAGTGAACGAGCTGCAACGAGCCGAATGACGATAATGTGCTCAAAGTGATAGTGAAATCTGACCGACGTTAGGGTGTGCAATTAATGGCGGTTACCGGAGAGCTCTACACCGGAAAGATTCGGCGTTCGAAAGAAAATTGCCGACGATTGAATCTCCAGCCATGGCAGCGCGTCGTCGCTCGTTGTTCCCGAGGTTTTGGCTAGAAACAAGATGGCAACGTTTTCGCACGCTCCTTTCAGCCCTGATTTGGCGCTTTCCAACTTTTATGTTCTCCCGGACGAAAAGGAACATAAAGGGGCAGAGTTATGGACAAAGGTGCTACCTTAAAGAATATTTAGTCATTGTAATACAATGGACTCCCCGCGTTAGAAAATAGCTGTATGTTTTTTGTTTTGTTTTTGTTTTTTTACGCCGAAATAGTAAAAAAAGGATTCGGAACGCTCATTTATTAATTATAATGGCAACAGTGAATCGAATTCTCACAAGGCGGGAAAGAAAATGTATTTATAAAATCCTAGTTCACATTGGAATGATCCTCACAATATAAACCGATTTTCGGCATTAAGCGGGGTTTGTGTGGAGTTATTTATACAGGGTGCGGAAGCATAAATTACTTTTTTCAAAACTCAATAAAAACTATTGTATGCATCGGAAAATATTTATTTATTTTTTATAATGTAGGTACATGTCTAAAGTTTTTATTTACATTGTTTTGAAGATCAAATCTGTTAGGTGACGTCCCCCATTCTCCATACATTGCGTAAACTGATTTTTGGCGTTTGACATGACTCTTGTTAGCATAGCAGGTGTTATGTTGGCAATTTCTTCTTGGATGTTGGTCTTCAAATCTTGTAGGCTTCTTGGACGGTTCACATAAACACGGGATTTCAAAAAACCCCATAGAAAAAAATCACAAGGGGACACATCGGGAGAGCGTGCCGGCCATTCCAAATCGCCTCTAATTGAGATAAGGCGCTCTGGAAAGTGTTCCCTCAAAACAGCCATCGATGCTCTTGAAGTGTGTGCTGTTGCATCGTCTTGTTGGAACCAAGTGTCCCCCAAACCCAAATTTTCTAGACGTGGGAAAAAAAATTCTGTAGCATGTTTACATACCGGTCCCAATTCACTGTCACTGTAACCTCATTTTCCTCAAAAAACCAGGGACCAATAATTCCAGCTGAGGAAGTTGCACACCACACTGTGACTTTGGGTGAATGCAAAGGCTTTTGATGCTATTCTCGAGGGTTGGTGTCAGCCCAGTAGCGCATGTTTTGTTTGTTAACCGACCCACACAAATGAAAATAGGCTTCATCGCTAAAAAAACAATAGCACCCTCAGGAACGACATCAAGAAGAAGCTCACATGCGTTCATCCGAGAATTGAAGTCACGTTTTGAAAGTTCCTGAACTATCGCCATCTTATAGGGATGAAAATGAAGATCATCAAGAAGAATTCTTCTCACAGAACGATCGGATAGTCCAAGGGCAGATGCATGTTTGCGCGCAGAACGCCGTGGCGATCGCAACATTGACGCTCTCACTGCTTCAATGTTCTCAGGTGATCTAATGGGCCGAGGGACTCCAGTTCTTCCTTTTGTCGCACTTGCAGTTTGTCTGAATGTAGTGATCCATGTAACAATTGATTTGCGGTCTGGGACGGGAGCCAACGGGGCTAAATTAAAGCGATTCCGAAATGCACGCTGTGTTGCAATAACCGAACATCCGCTTGAAAAGTAAACCTCAACGGCAAAGGCACGCTCCTCACTATTCCAACGCATGATGGCGACTGAACCGTGTCGGGACAAAACTTTACAGTATCCCCTCTTGAACGAGACCACTAGCGCTCCGCTATGACATCAACTAACTGAGTGGCGCGCATTTTAAAAAAGGAAGTTATGCTGCCGCATCCGGTACAGTAAGGGACGGAACAATATTTTACCCTCTTTGTTGACATTTGACCGCCGAAATTAACTCTGATACTTTGATATTTTCATAAGGAACTGTCAGCTGGTTTACTGAAGTTTCTTGACTTCACCAGTGACGTCACACATCAAGGCGCAGAGTTTTCACTGTGTGAATTTGGCTGAAGTTTAAAATAATGATAATCTAAAAGAAAGCAGTTTTTGATAAACGGTCTGTGAGATTGCACTGTAGAAATGATTTCCACCATTGGTGAAAATAAGGCGGGGAGGCTATTGTTAATAAATTTCTTGTTCTGAGATTCGACTCGATACTTTTGGAATGCACCATGTACACTTCTAGTTTTGAATTCATTGAGGCAGCAAAATGTATCGAATACTATTTAGTGAGGATCAAAGTGTATGGCTACTACTTTTTTTGTCTAATCGGTTATCTATTGGTATCCGAATTTTAATCTATATAACTCTGCACTCTGAGAATATTGACCCAGACTGACTGAATAGAACTAAATTCTTCTCCATTGAGGAAAGTACTTTGTTTGCATGAATGGAAAGCTAGATCAATGAAATTGCATTTCTGAAGGTGGTACAGGAAAATAAATTCAAGTATCTCTTCACTACAAGGTGAAGAAAGAAACAGTACCAACTAAAGTGTTTAATCATTTAGCCATTTGCTGACATGATGAAAATGTTGGCCTGTAAAGAACTTCATGTTGACTCTATAAAAAAATTTGGTTGTCATGGAATTCCTCTCGATAACTCTTCTCGTTCTAAATTCGATGATGTCTCTAATAGAACAAAAGAAGTGGACAAATTTTAATTGATGTAACAAATTGCCACTGAATCAAGGTATTTTAGCACTGCTTTCGAACAGAACCTGGAATTGGCGAAGGGCTTCTTGGCTCTTGATTACGTGGTTTTCCAACATATGATGTTCAAAATGCCGCGATTTGCTTCTTTTACGATTGAAAATGTTTTTGTTACACCATTTTTTTTTTGGAAAAGTTTCTCGGCGGCATCAGCTCATTTTGATTTTTCTTCACCTCGTCGTTCCAAAATCTATAGTGACAGTGAAATTTAAAATTGAAGTACCTACCTTAATTGAAATTGCAGATTTGATTCTGTTATATTCCACACCGATATGCTGTGGTCCAGGCTTGAACTGATAATTTGATGATCATTTGGTGCAACCAATTGAAGCAGTTCACCGTCAGTTGCTTTCCATGTGTTCAATATTAATCCAGTTCGACCGTCTAATATGATGATTGTTCCCGATGCTAAGCCAACAGCAACCCAATGTCCTGAAGGTGAACATGCCAAACATCGTACGGTATTGTTTTGTGTGGATGTCACCTGGAAAGTAATTGTGTTGTTTTAAAAAAAAATGTTTTTATGGAAAACTCAACACTATTTACCTTCCATTCGTTAACATAGTTAAAGGTCCTTGCATCAATAATTTTCACAGTAGATTCCGCAGTGCCGGCTAAAATTAGGGGACTTGGTGACGGATACGTACGTACTACACTCACAGGGCTGTATTTGGTGTGAGAATCCAAAACGCCGAGAGCGCGTCCAATAAACGGATCCCATATATGAACACCAGAGTCACAAGATACTACGTATCTCATCGACTCCAAGAATGCTAAACTATGAACAGATTTCTTGTGATTGGAATATGTGAATTGACTTGACGTTACTTTGGTGCCATCTCCTTCGCTTCGAAGTGACCATAATTTAACAGTTTTATCTTTTGAGCCTGACATAAAACTATTCTCATTATCTAAAGATAAAATTGAACGAACACTATTTGTGTGACCTGCAAAAGTTTGCAATTTAATTTGCTTTAAATTCAAATGAAAATCTTTGTCAGGGCGTCCGATTTCATGTTCCCAATAAGCAAGCCAATTTCCTCGGAGATGGCGGGAGGTATTCATTTGTTCCATTTTATAAGCAACCATGTCCAAAACCTCCATCGGGCCAATTGCATCTTGTTTAGGTTGAGGACGAGTGATTTCAATACGATTTCCAATTACAGCAGATCCAAAACTATTTGATGAAATGTTCGCGTCATCATTAGCTGCTCCTGATGCAGACAGTGTGGACTGCAGTCCTAATGTTGATCGTTTGTTCCTTTCAAGACTTGAAGTAGGGCAGTATTCGGGCTGTTCAAATTCGTGACATAAGGTCAATATTAAGTTCGTATTTAATATTGTTTTTGACATGATTGCATCTCCTAGAAATTGTAGGAAGGCCAAAAAGGAGCAATGAGCAAGACTAGGTGTGAACACATCTCTAATTTCATCAAGCCCGCGTTCGCGTAAGTGCAATTCCATATCATCGGCACCCACATCACACGGAGGTGGAGTTATACTTCCGTTAGGGCTTGGCTCATGGCGTGCTTTTACTTGCTGAATCCTTGAACCGCGAATGTTCCATTCTTTAACTCCACCATCTCGGCGTATTTCAATGTAGTTTGAGTCATCCAAAGATGTAGTTGATTGTGAAACATTGCGGGCAGTAGGTTCATCCTTACGTTTTTTGTCGAAGTTCTCCTGGATTCCGTAGGCTTTATCAAATATTAAAAAGTAGCGTTGCAACGCTGGCACGCATAGGTGTTCTTTAGACATTTCTGGACCAATTCGAATAGATAGAGCGTAAACTGTGTCTACTAGTTTTCGTGCAAGTACATTTCGGCCTAGGTAACCGCTGGGCATTGTTAATTGACTGGAACCAAGAAGTCTGATGATCGGATGAATAATTCCGCCGAGTAAGACATCCTACGAAAGCAAGGAAATATTTAAAGTAAATTATAGTTTTTTGTTTATCATTCGTAACGCTGTAATTGATAAATTCTGTGTGAAGTTCTTTGGGCTCTTATTATGAATCTTGGTAGAGACAAGAGTATATTCGTTTGGAAGATTAAGCATCCAAAGTGAGATGAGTGATGAGACTAGTGGGTACGCTGTGTGATTTCAAATGACAAATAAATAAACTCTCTGTTCCATGATGTTTTTGTTTTACATAAAACCTTATTAAAATCGGTTTACTGTCTGTCTGTCACACGAATTTTTCTCGGGGACGGTTATAACGATTGACACCAAAAGTGGAAAGGTAGGAACTGTGAACGCTCACGCATACAGTGAGTTTCATCTTTTTATGTCGAATTTAAGGGGGTTTCCATACATTCAAAAGGAGGTTACATCCTTTTACGTCGAATTTAAGGGGGGGGGGGTCCCCATACATGCAGAAGGGGGTTGTAAATTTTTTTTTCATTAAATATAGCAATGTGGGGTATCAAATTAAAGGTCCCGCTTAGTACTTTTCGAAGCCGGTCTTAGTTTTGACATTTGTTGGAAAGGTGGGGAATGCGGGGGGTTGAAATTGATCATTTCTTTAACGGACCCAGTCTCAGAAACTACCCAACCGAAAAATCAGAAAAAAAATCAAAAGACTGTCATTATATGGTGCTTAGGCTCCGAAATACCCTACATACCGATATCTGTTCAAATAAAATTAATAATAGCACATTATTAGAATTTTTAGTAATTGGCAGGAACACCCACTTAAGCTCACCCTAGAATCATTTGCAGCAGTGTTGGTTACAGCATAGAGCATAACCTTACCAAATTTGGTGAAAATCCCACTGTCACCAACAAAGTTATAATAGGTGAAAGCTGGCGTTTTTTTTGAAAATTCAAGACGTAGGAAGCCAATATCACGCGAAAGTGTTTATATTGCGTGTTACGTACTAATGGGGCAAGTGCATACTCAAATGTCTTAATATAAGAAATACACAAAACCTTTCATACCTGAAGCGTCTAGCTTCCGATTTTCCGACTTGTTTTTAGTTTTTATTGAGGTGCGAGTAGCTAATTTTCTCATGAAAGCAGTCTAGTCTGTATGTAGCTGTATGGCATATCAATAACGGATATGGGTCTGAAATGATGAAAGTCAATGAGATCTTTCCTTTTTGGAATAGGGAGAACTTGATTCTTTTCCAGGTGATTGGTAACTGTGATGAGATTTTAGAAAAGTAATATTTGTAGTTAAGTTGTTTAGGAAGTTTAGTATTTTTAAGGTTTTGTGTAAAACAAAACCTTATTAAAATCGATTCAATGTCTGTCTGTCTGTCTGTCACACGCATTTTTCTCCAAAACGGCTAAACCGATCCGAACGAAATTTGGTGGACAGATGGGAATTATGAAATCCCACGCATACAGTGAGTGGCATAAATTTAGGTGGAGTTTAAAGGGGGGCTCCTCATACATGCAAAGGGGGGATTCAAAAATTTTTTTTCACTGGATATAGTTGTGTAGGGTATCAAATGAAAGGTCTGGATTTGTACTGATATTAGTTTTGGCATGAATTGCAAAGTGCGTGAGTAATGAGTCAAAATGTACGCACTTGAAGTGAGACAGGACTCATTTTCGGAAACTACCCAACCTAAAAATCCGGAAAAAGTCGAAGTGGTGCGCCTAGATGAAATCTAGGCCTCAAAATATATCCCATTCCGATACCTGCTCAAATAAACTTACTAATAGTACATTACTACTTTTTAGAAATTTACTGAAAAACCCCCTTGAATTCATCCTAGGACTTCCGAATTTTGTATCAGCATAGAGGACAATATTTTGTATATATGTGCTAAATTTCATGGAAATCAGGCAATTAACGCCAAAGTTATAGCAGTTCAAACTTAGTAATTTTGCGCGAGTTTACTGCTTCCAAAGCCATGCAAATCAGATGCTGACGTCATAATTACCCGGAATAATTGACATTCGCGTGAAATATTAAAGTCGCATTTATGAAGAATCTACTTATCTGCAGCACTTTTTAAGATTTTGTGTAAAACACTTATGTGAAATCTAATCTTCGAGAGATGTCCTATTCCGGTATCTGCTCAAAAAATTTACTAATAGTATGATATATTATCAACTTTTAGAAATTGACTAAAAAACTCCCCTTAAATTACTCCTAAGTGTACTAAATGCACCGACATAGAGGACAGCCTCGTGCATACACATGCCAAGTTTCATGAAAATTCAACTATTATTGAGAAAGTTATAGCAGTTCAAACTTATCAATTTCGTGCTAATTAACAGCATCCTAAGCCATACAAATAAGATGCTGACGTCATAATTAACGAGAATAATTGAAATTCGAGTGAAATATTAAAATTCCATTCAAGAAGAATCTAATTCTCCCTAGCTCTTTTTAAGGTTTTGTGTAAACACAAAACCTTATTAAAATCGGTTTACCGTCTGTCTGTCTGTCTGTCCGTCACACGCATTTTTCTCGGAAACAGTTACAGCGATTGACACCAAATTTGGTAAAAAGGTGGGAACTGTGAACGCTCACGCATACAGTGAGTTACATCCTCTTACGTCGAATTTAAGGGGGGGTCCCCATACATGCAAAAGGGGGGTGTAATTTTTTTTTTCATCAAATATAGTCATCTGGGGTATCAAATTAAAGGTCTCAGTTAGTACTTTTCGAAAACGGTCTTAATTTTGACATTTGTTGGAAAGGGGGGGAGTGCGGGGGGTTGAAAGTGACCATTCCTTTACGGGGGCCATTCTCAGAAACTACCCATCCGAAAAATCTGAAAAAAATCAAGAGGCTGCCACTATATGGTGCCTTGGCTCCGAAATACCTTCCACACTGATATCTGCACAAATAAAGTTAATAATAGCATATTACTATAATTTTTAGTAATTCGCTGCAAACCCCCCCCCCCTTAAGTTCATGCTAGGACCACGAAATTTCGCAACAGTATAGGGTGTAACATAGAGCATGATGTTCCCAAGTTTGGTGGAAATCGCACTATTGCTAACAAAGTTATAATACGTCAAAGTTGTCGCTTCTTTGCAAATTCAAGGCTATAAATGTCAATATTATCCGAAAATGGATATTCTCACATAATATTGTATATGCATATATTACGTGCTACGTACTAAGAAATGCACAAAACCTTTCGTACCTGAAGCGTCCAGCTTCCGGTTTCCCGACTTGTTTATATTTGATGTTGGTTAAATTGTTGGCATTTGCTAATAATATTAAACTCAGAGTGTGAAGCGTATGAGGTTGGCCATTATCAACACAGGGCTTTCCATCAAATGATTTATTTAAATTACTTTCTAAAAAATAGATGCCAATAGAATTTTTAACTATGCGACACGGAACTGTCAGGCTCATCGCTCCTCACATCTTCTTCTTTTTCTTCAGCCTTCAGTTCACAAGCGGGGTCGGCTCGTCGTGATCGGTTTCATTATTTATTTTTCAAATGCCTGATCAGGATGTAATCGCGAGACCTTCAAATCCCCATGCAGTGTATCATGCGACCATTGTTTTGGCCGGCTTTTTGGTTGTTTACCATTGACTAAGATATTCTGACCAATACTGGTTGTTGAATTCTCGTCAGCGTGAATTACGTGACCACACCATCGAAAACGCCTCTCTCGCAGTTTTTCCACGATCGGTGCAAACCCATATCGATCGCGGATATTCTCATTTCAGACGTAATCAAAACGTGTTACGCCACCAGTGCAATGCAACATTTTCGTCCCCATTACCGCAAGACGCCGTCCATTGTCCTTTATAGTCAACACTCAAACTATAGAGAGCGACAGATGGACGACATTGCAGTAAATTTTAGATTTCGGACGTGCGCTGATACGTCGATCACAAAGAACACCAGTTGCGGAGTGTCACTTCATCCAGGTGGCGTTAATGCTTGAAACATTTCATTACGCAGTTCTCCATTGGCTGGTAGCATTGACTCGAGATATTTAAATCGCTCAGTTCTTTCAATGGCAGTAATCTGCCCCTCCAGATATTTAAATCGCTGAGTTCTGGCAATGGTGGTAACCTGCCCAGAACTGAGCGATTTAAATATCTCGGGTCAATGCTATAAGCCAATGGAGAACTACGTTCTGCTCCTCACATAGGGCAACATAAAACCTTTTATACCTGAAGCGTCAAGCTTGCGGTTTCCCGACTTGTTTAAATAATGTTTTCGGTGCGGTTTTCGGGGAGCCTTAACTAAATACTCATAGAAGATAGTTTGGATCACATATGCGTGATGGAGAATTGTTTGGTGTTGAAGTTGGGGTTCAGGATACTGTGCTCTTATTATGGACTGCTTCCGTGATTTCAAAACGCAGGGTCCAGAGGTCTTGATTTTTGCAGGTGTGGAACACATGTACATATATGGTTTGTTTAAAATACAGGATTTTTTGTTTCGCGTTTTTTTTTACTCCTGGCTATATAAGGCGTTTTTGTAATTTAGATTAGAACTCGGCTTGAATGTTTTGTAAGTTTTGGAATTTTATTTTTGTTAGACATTCGGACTGTGCCTTGCTTCACTCTGTGGTGTCACATAGAAATTTAGTGGTGAAAATTTGAATTGCTTCCCAACTAATATTTTACACTTTGTTTAATTCAGAAAGAGTTATCAGACAGACAGATAGCATTTAAGACAAAATAGACTTTATATAAATCTGCATTTTGATTGAATACTGTTTTTTAATTGACAAAATTCTTTTCAAGTAAGGGAGGACATAGTTAACACTTTAAAGTGCAGAATTTTGCCGCGGTCGTATATACGCGGATGGTGTTAAAGTTGTAGGGTATCTAAATGATTCAGTCTCGGAGAAAATATTGAAAAGGACAATGTAAAGCCATAGAATAGATATTTCTACGATATTTGGCATGGAAGTATGTGATTGAATCGAGCGCAATGCTGACCACATTGCCTCCCACAGTGTACTGTGGTGTACCGTTACGGTCTTGAATGAAGTGCTCTAACACACTTCAAGGCCTTGATCCAATATGGATTGTTGCGCCAACGATTATTATTATTATTATATTATGTGATTGAAAATGTTGTTTTGCGATGTGTGGCGCGATTGATGAAACGAATTACTAAATACTGCTTTCCAGCTAAACCTAGACGCATAACTTTGAGTGACAAGGATGTGGCGATTATTTTTAGGATGCTTCTATTCACAAACTGTTTGCCTAGAAAAAAATAATAGCCAGTAAGTACTCCATTCCATTATTGGAAGAGTTGGCTTACGAGATAATAAAAAAATGTTAATCTCGTTCGAACGCTCAAAGATACAATTTTTCTTGAATGGGACGCGCTGGCTGTCAATATGTAGTAACGCCCAGTCATTACCATGTTTACGCGCTAAATAGATTAATATTATGAAGTAACAGAAGGATAGGAAAAAAATTTCATTGAAAGACTGAACAAGATATAGAGCGTTGTATTCCATTATATAAAAATATTTTATTGAACCATTTGTTTCGTTAGTCACATCAGTCGAAATCCATCTTTTGTTTTTCTGCTGAAAGAATATCCTAACGCCGTGAAAATGACGTACTCAAAGGATTAAGATGGAAAAATATTTAAATACTCTTATTTTTTAATTTTAACGCAAGTCCTATTTGTCCAATGCTTCAGATGCGTTTTTCTCGAAATTACATTTTTAAAGTTGGGGGTACTCATAACTCGAACAAATCTTGACCGACTGACTTGAAATTTTGACTATATACAATTGAATTATTTTCTAACTCGAAATTTTCAGCCTTTCAGTGGGGTTTCGTCAATTTCCTATATAGAATTCAATCCCTAAGTCGAAAAGCCCTCTTAGTTGAAGCTTTTTTTCTTAACTTTTGGGGAAATATTTCATACATTACAATTCCTTTAAGTTGAAATCATAGGACCGATTCCGGGGTGCAAATCACAAATCTTTTTATAGTCATATCTATAGATGTATATTCACAAACTAACGTGCGGAATAGAATATTCAATGAAAAATAGTGTTCCATAAGTTTCACCGCGGGCCCAGTTTCTGTGCATGATTTTCACCCTGGTTTTATGCAGAATACATCCATTAAAATTTTTCGGCATTTAAAAACGTTGGCTCTTCCCACAAAAATGAACACCAAGGGTGCTGAAAAAACCTATTGTTTAAATGCAAATTCCCCTTAGTACGTTATTTCCCATTTGGGCAAATAAGGGCAAACGGTTTGGAAATGCTAGTTCTAGTTGAATTGTCCAAAGGAATACAGCATGAAAATACCAGAAACAATTGATAAAGCTGAATCGTTTAGTTTAGTGAGAGGCAATCACCCCACAAGCGAACCAGTATTGAAAGTAAAGGCCCTAGGATTCGCATAAAGCTTGGGATTAAAGTAGACATAGGATCTATGAAAACATTATATTTTCAGAAAGTGCAGCAACCAAGAAATGGCAGATGACTTTGTCCAGCTGAAGATATACACGAAAACAGTCTTTTTACAAGTGTTTTCCAAACAGCAGTTTAATGGTAAAAGCAGATAGGAAACGGCAGAAAGCATTAGAGCCAATGTGGATGGGTCAACCAAGTTGAAATTTTCAATAGCAGGCAGAAGTAACAAATCCCATTGTTTTCAACGAATAAATTACCTTTCGACTAAATGGGAAACAAGCGGTCATAGATGACAGAGGATATTTTTACAGGTCGGTTGATCAATGAGGACAAGAACATGATAAATTCAATCTAAGAGTCATGGGAATCATCAGAACTTTTAAATGCATTACCAAAAAAAGGTTAAAGGCCTGGTATGCTTGGCGAAGTTTTTGGGAAATATGAGTGGGATGACTTCCAACGGTGCTGCATTGTGTCCAGAAGAAGAGCCTTGATAGCTAATATTCTTGATGAGCCTCAAATCCTGGAACAAGTTTGTCAAAATCGCAAGAAACGAGAACGATGGTGAGAATGATAATGATGACGATAATGACGCTACAATAAAAATACTCGATAGGGAAGAAATCAACCAATCTATCGGTCATTTGGAAATCATTTTATCAATTCCTAATGCACCCGGTGGAGTACAATATTCTTTACACCGAAAATTTGCTCGACGCTCAGACACAAATAACAGATTACCTTAAAAATTTAGAGATTATGCATACATACACAACATGTGATTGAGATTTTTAATTTTTAAGGGGTTGTTCCAGTGTGAAATGCGTAAAATAGGATGTCATTTTAAAAAGGTTGTAAAAAAGAAACCGTAGAAGCTTGGAACCTTAAGATGAAAATTTCATGGTTACAAAAACGAAAAAGACTAGACGACACCCGCAATATTGGCATATTCCAGCGTGAAAATACAAAGAGATAGAAACGTGCGGGGTAGTACCAAAAATACTTCTTTAGTTCTCATGTAAACCTACTGAACACACCTATATTTGGCCATACATTTTGAATTTTGGCTCTTTGGGAAGCTTTTGAACATAGCATTATCGATTTTTTCCTGTTTCTCATAGCAAAAGTACACAAATAATTCCAAAATTTAATGTATTTGTCGAATTTCAGATGCGTGCAGTAGTTAATTATGCATAAGTGTAAACAAAACAAGTCGGAATACCGGAAGCTCGCGCTTCGGATATAAAGGTTTTGTGTTCATCTTATGTAAAAAATTTCAACGCATATTTTTCTATCCGTATTTAGCTACAAATTCAACATAATCCATCATATTTTCCAAACTACGAGACATACGTACATATTACAGCCATAGATATTACGCTCACCCTAAACAAACAAACTGCCTATTTCCGAACACTGTACACATATATGCACGTATATAAATTGATCGTACCCATATTTCCGATTTACTTCTTATATCTGTTTGAATTAGGCACTACCCGCAAAGTTCATTAGCACGCATATATTATATACCTACATGCACACATGTCTGGCTGGCAAATAACTAAAAAAACTAAAACAAAATAATTCACAAGAACTTATTTCGTTGTGGTATTGACGAATTGATATGTGATGATGACGTCATGCAGGTTGTAGAGTGCACGAAATTCACAAAAAATTGTAAAGTTTCACCTCCTATAACTTTGTTAATAATAATTGGATTTCCTTCAAACTTGACCAAATTGTGCATTATGTTCTTCATTATACGCATGCCGAATTTTGTACTTCTGGGATGAACATAAGAAGGGTGCCGGGTAAATTTCTAAAATGTGGAAATATACTATTATTAACTTTATTTGTGCAGATGTCGGAACCGGATATATTTTGAGGCCTAGATTTCGTAGAGATGCGCCACTGTGATTTTTCAGATTTTTCGGTTGGATAGGTTCTGAGAACGAGACCTGTTACACTTTTTGGGGGTCATATTTTGAGCGCTCACTCCTCCATGTTTCACCCAATATCAAATATTGTACCAGTTTTGAAAAGTACTAATTGAGACCTTTTATTTGATACCCCACATGGCTACATTCTGTGAAAAAAAATTTGCACCCTCCATTCACATGTATGGGGAGCCCCCGCCTTAAACTTAACACAAGATGGCGCCACTTACTGCATGTAAAGGGATCACCAGATTACATACTCTCACCAATTTTCGTGACAATCGGTCCAGCCGTTTCCGAATAAATCGGCTGTGACAGACAGACAGACGGACAGACGGACAGACAGACACCGTCTCGATTCTAATAACGTTTTGTTTCACACAAAACCTTAAAAATGGATTAAAATGGTTCATTAGATGGATTACCAGTCGACTCAGTTGTGAATGAGTACTTGTGTCAAAATCAGGGCAATAAACTCGGGCGAGCGCAGTGGTGGCTCCATTGCCTTCTACAGTGTATTATAGTGTACCGTTACGATTCCTGCACCAACGATTATTATTATTAGATTTTTTCTGTGTTATCCCACGCGTGAGAAAAACGCATGTGTTGAAAAATAGCCTTTATTGCGATTTTCACTGAAAAGGAACCGTTCGAGGCACGTTTCGAAATATGCTTCTAAAATTGAAACGAAAGTAGATATCAACAAAATATTTTACAGTTATCCTTGAACGTATTATCTATCAAAATAGGTTAAAAGAAGAAAATTGGAGGAAAAATTCGTTAACACTAGAATGGCTCCTTAAGTCGAAATCTCAATAACTTTTTTCTGTTGTAATTATAATCTGCATGGAAATTTTCGGGTTATTTTTGTCGAAAAATTTGAATTGTTTTTTAAAAGTGCGCAGTTTTTTAAAAATCGACATATTAGGAATATTCTACGTACTTCTCTAGCAATGTTTGTGTTTAATCGAAAACGATTTGTTTGGTAAGCATAAATTAAAAATTGGAGGTGAAATTAGTCCACCGCGGTGTATTCAAAGAAGAAAGCGTCCTCGAAAAGCTATGTAGCCGCCATTTTCTTTTGCATTGCTTCCAGTTTATACTGATTATCATATGTTCAATTAAACGTATTTATGAGAATTTCAATTCACTTCATTGTTCCGCGGAAAAACATCCCAAAATACACTTATTTACTAGGGCGCTGCAGTGGCCCAACCTCTTAAATAAATGCTTCAAAGCATAACATACTTACTTGCAATTGGTCCATAATTGTAGTATCCAGCAAGCAAGGAACAATACATTTAACAAGCTGTAGTGAACTTATAAGTGCTCCTTCTAGGCTTGAAGTAATGCGCCTTTTGCATAAAGCTATCAATTCGCTGACATGTGGAAAGTATTGCAGTAAAATAAATTGCTCACCGAATAAGCCTGGGAAAAAATAATATTAGCATTAATCTTAAATATTCCAGATTTATTGAGATTTGATAATTTCATTCACACTTTACAACTTTTACTTTGCATTTACTCTCTATTCGGTCCGAAGAAGACCGTGGTGGAGACTAGTGCGTACTTAATCATATCATCAGCAACAATAATGGCACAGACCGGCAAAGAAAATGACAAAGGTTTATAACACAAGGACGGCGTCAGGACGTAACTAAATTCATTCGAGCAAACCAAATGCGAGTCGGCACGCTAAATATTGATATCCTCACTGGAAAGACCGAAGAACTCGCAAGAGCTCTTCGGAAAGGGCGCATTGATATCTGCGCTCTACAAGAAGCCCGATGGTATGGTGCTAAAAGCTGCGACATAGAACGCGAGCGCGGTAAAAAAATATTTTCTAATCTGGTAGACCGCACACTCAATATGGTGTTGGCATTGCATTGGGTTTCCGTGAACGATTGACCGATTAAGCTTACCATTATATCATCTGATTGCACTATTCACTTCTTAACCGCGTAATAACTACAGACAGGTCGACCTGATGCAGAGGAAGATGCCTTCTGGCAATTTTTCGATACAAAGACCTGTAAGGTGGCGAGCGTATAATCGTACAGATTTTGCGGACACCCATGACCCTGTAATTGTGAATACCTGGTTTATCAAATGATTGTCTCATCCTCCTACATTTTATAGTGGGAAGAGTAAAACGCAAATCAACTATATTCTTATAAGACGCCGACATTTTACCACCGTCATTGACTGCAAAGCCGTTCGTTATGAAACGCCGTCTTATGAATCAAGCCATAACCGCAGCCGTCTTAAATCTAAAATTTACCACAATATCGTCCGTTCTCTCTAGTTCTGAATGTTGTCCGACTATAAAAGACAATGAACGGCGTAATGGACGCGAAAATGCTACGTTAAATCAGTGGCGTGACACGCTTTGATTACATCCGAAGTGAGGATATCAGTGATCTATATGGAGTTGCATCGATTGTGGAGAGATTGCGAGAGAGGCATCTTCCATAATATGGTCATCTAATTTGCGTTTACGAGAATTCACTCGGCAAGATTGGTCTGAACATCAAAGTCGATGATAAGCGACCAAAAGGCTAACCGAAACAACGGTGGGTTGATACGCTAGATAGGGATTTGAAAGCCTGCGACTGCATCCAGATAAGGTTTGTGATGGAACAAAATGGCACAACCGATCACGAAGGGCCGACCCTGCTTGTGAACGAGACAAGGACTAAGGAAAAAGAAGATCGACGGCGCAGCCTCTGGTGTGCGGCCTAGCCCTGCCTAAAAAAGATGTCCCGGTTTTGCGTGGATGCTTATATATTTGATATCCCTAGCTGCTTCCTGTCATCTATATCATTATTCCATTTGAAGCGTTTGCTTCTTCTACGATAAATAGCAAGATAGATATAATCATCGAGCAAAAAAATCCTTAAGGAGTTGCAGGAAGGAGTGATATTTTCCATTAAGCGTATAAAGTGGTGGTGTTGGTAGCTGTTTTGAATTCAAAACTGATTCCACTCGATATTCAGACAGGAATCGTACATAACTTAATTTAATATCTTTGAATGTTCGGAATGGTATAAAAGAGTTCAAATTTCACATCTGCAGATAAAAGCGAAAGTGAAATCAGTGTGAAATGTTACAAATTACAATTGTTAATGAAACGAAAAAAAAAAAATAGTTTCAAAAGAATTGTTCGGCGCTGGGGAATTGTGAGTGTAAAATAAATCCATAAGTCACTGTGAATCATTATTCGTGAGACCAGAAATATGAATGTTAAGACAGGAGACTATTGATAAACAAATTTTGCCTCATACCGACCACTGCTTCAGAGGAGTTTCATGAAAACAAAATTTAGGGATAGAAGAAGTTAGATGGATCGCAATATTACGAATATAATACATTAGTATGGTAAAGAATGGGTAACAGAAAGTCAAAATTGCTTTGCTATTGAATACAGAGGGAACGACAAAGTTGACTGTTTGAAAAACTTACACAATATAATTAAAATTTAAAAAAATATTATCATTTGAGGTGAGTTCAAGAGAAGGTAGAGTTTCTGATCGCCTTTAACTCAGCAAAGGCCAGTAAGTATCCTTGTCCATGCCTGAATCAAATTGACACATAGCGCCAAGTGGTAGCCTTGGATTACAACGAGGCAACCGTCACGGGAACAAACGTGAGCCGTGTGCCAGCATACCCTCTTATAAAGAAACTACTGAAACCGCATCCGCCCATATTCGATGGAACAAAACAATGGAATAAATACCCAGGTGCCAGTTGAGCTGCACTGGAAAATCAATCCTCCCAGGAGATCGGATTCTGCAGAGTACAGAAAATATCACATTAATAGCAAAAAAAGGAAAACCTAAAGCTATAAAACTATTAATATTTCACTACATTCGTTATGCCTTAGGAAAAGGCAAATGAAGAACTTCGGAAAAAGTTCAAAAGGCTAGAAACAGGGTAGCTTCCAAATCCAACATGTGCAGCGGGTTTACTCCAAGCGAAGTGCACGATATGATGGATATGATGTAGATGAAGAATACCTGGCTACAGAGACTGGATCTTGCAAATAATAAGAGCTTTTAAGAAAAGAAAGATATACATTTTTAGGCAGATCAAAATTAAAACCGATAAAGCCAAAAACCCAACAAAATTGAAAATTAAACCAACTTTACTGTGATATTGAGATTCAGTGTTTTGGATTGCAGCAAATATACAGTGGCGGAAAGAAACGTGCTCCAAGTTTTGAATGATGTTTTCCTTAAAAAAAGAATGCCTTCTTCTTGTTATCTATTATATATCACAACCGATAACAACTACGATGATGACATCCGCGCACGGTTGTTGTCAGCCAACAGAGCCTATTTCAGCTTACAAAAACTGTTCCGCTCGAAACGTCTCACCATAGGGTCTTACTGTACAAGACAATGATCTTGCCAGTCCTCATGTATTCCTCGGAGACTTGGGTTCTTAGCAAGAAGAATTGCGAACTCTTGGCCGCATTTGAGAGAAAAATCCTCCGAAGAATTTTCGGCTCCCTACATGAGGATGGACGAATCCGTAGCCTACATAACGAAGAAATCTATGAGCGATACAATGACCGTCCGGTTGTGGATAAAGTCCGGCTCAATAGGCCACGATGGGCGGGACACTTAATCCGTATGGATGAGGATGATCCAGTCCGGAAAGTCTATAAGGGCAATATCTATGGTCGAAAAAGAAGACGAGGCAGACCCTGCCTAAGATGGAGCGATGGCGTAGGTCAGGACGTCAGATAGCTTTTAGAGATATCGAATTGGTGGACCTCGGTGCATAACCGGGATGTCTTGAGTTCCTTATTAAGGCAGGCCTAGACCGGTTACCGTTGATGATGATGATTATATATGATTTTGAAGCATATCTTATATAGGATTAGATGTGTAATTTCAATTTTTGAAAAAAATTGCATAAAGTAACCACTTTCAGTATTGCAATTTTCGTTATTTTTTTCGGAAAAAAATAAAATAAATAGAAGTGCCTCTGAGTGTAATTACGCGGTATTGCTAGCGATGAAATTATTTGAAATAATAAAAACTTGCTTTTTCTATTCGCTAGTTTGCTTAGCCATTTTTCGCGATATCTCTCCCCCTACACTCTCAACATTAAATGATGCCACTTCGTGCATGTAAAGGGACACACAGCCCACCCCTTCTCACAGATCTCGTGACAATCGGTTTAACCGTTTCCGAGTAAATCGGGTACGACAGACAGAGCCAGACGGACAAACAGACATTGAATCGATTTTAATAAGTTCTGTTTGGCACAAAATCTTAAAAAGGGAATCAAGCCAAAGTTATCATCAACGACAAGACGTAGGCGAATGAGGTTAAATATTTGGGTGTAACACTCGGCGCTAAGGGATTTGGAAAAGAGATGGTGAGTGAGTACATACAATGCAGTATAGTTCATTGTGCGATGGCGTTCACATGAAAACAAGGAAATCCAAAAATTGACAGCACAAGTCAATCGAGACGACTGGAAAGAGTAAAGCCGAATGAGTAATTCTTTTAAAGGACAAACTGCCTAAGGGCTAAAGCCTTTCAGAAGGGGCAGCTCCACAGCAAAGCTAAACAAAGTGCTGCCCTTCAAACACGAAGTTGAAATATGCAAAGGTAGCTGCTGGATGCGGAAAATCTCAGTCGTAACTTAGTGATACGTGGTTTTAATGGGTAACAATTTCACAATCCCCTTAGGATTAGACTTTTGAAGGTCCTCATCTCTTAAAATAACAAAAAAAAAGGGGTGAACTTGATTGCTTTTGGAAAATGTAGAGAATTCGTATGTTCCACAGCTGATCGATTTTCATGTTTTTATTTCGATAAGTCGACTGTATTCTAAAATGCGCGTCATTCATAATAATTCAGATCTCAAAATAGCATAAAATTGTCGTAAAACCTGATATATTGTAACACTTCAGCCACTTACCCGCAATTGCAATAAGGCACTCCAACACTCTTACAGCGTTATAGTCTCCCACAACAATTGAATCGGCCACGGAAAACAAATCCAGTGTTTTATCCTCTCTCACTGCACCTTTCTTTTCTAATTCTATTTCTTCTGGTGAAGCTGGTAACAAATTCTCTTGGCCAATATAACACAAAGTTAACATTTTCAGCAAATTCCGTGAGAGATATCGTGCTGTTAGCACCGGCCCAAGACGATGAGACAACCAAATCAGGCTTTCCATACTCATTTCTGAGATTCGATTATTTCGAGCATTTCTCATTTCCATAATTTTTGAGGTGGTTGTCCCCTGAGCGGATAGACAAGATGTAGTTGTAGCCTGTATGGAGTTATCATCTTCATCAGGTTTGTCGCCCTGGTCGATTTGAGATTCCAAGTTTTGATTTCGGTTTTCACATTGTGCTAGGAAATCGAATGAGTCTATACTTTTCTTACTTCCAATTTCGCAGTCAATTGTGTTGAATTCGTAACCACGACGGAATGAAGATGGTATCGGTATCGTTGGAGATTTGGGGTCAGTATTTGGCATGGTCTCTGTCGTTTTTTGTGGACTGTCAACTGATGCTTGGCTGCTATTCACTGAGATTTTGTCATCATCGAAGGAATTGTTTGAGAGTTTGCTGCCTGCATATATGATATCATGAATTGCCAGCTTTTCAGGTGTAAAGCCGTTTTCAGCTCCTTCTTCTGTAGCTTCTTCGGCAGTGGAATGATTCAAACGCAATTCTAGTGATTCCATTGACCTGTTCATTTCAAATTCTTTTTGCTTTTCTGACAATGTATTCTCATCCGCCTCGAATGTAAATAGCTCGTCAATTTCTTGTCGCATTGTTTGATCTAGGGATGGTGTATTATCCGATTTGAGATCAGAATGATCAGGCGACATTAGAGTCAGAGAATTATCTGACTCTTCATTGCAACAAATCCTAAAATTTTTAGATCTTGATGAACGTCGGTATTCAGAGTACTGGCTGAGGTTGCTTCCGTGAAAGTGAAAACCTGTACTTTCCTCTGGTTCTTTATAGCCTCCTACGGCTTCGATTAAAGCCGAAACAAAATTATCCAAGAAACATTTCAGTCCAAACCGAACAATTAAGCGCAACAGGAAACTGTGGTGGTAAAGTTTTACAGATTTGCGACTTTTAAACGTTGAGCTCATGGTAAAACGCATTGATGAATCAAAGTTTCGTCTTGTCAAAAATTGCGTCCTTTCATCATTCTCTGAACTATACAATCGCAGCATTGGGTCAAGTAAATGCTTTTGTGTCTCTCGGATACCTAGGGCGGCTGCTACTGAGTCGAACAGATACCATGCAGTCAGTATTGATGTATCTTCCGTTCGAAGCATATCTATGACATGTGGCAAGATTAATTCAATTGGATTGAACTGTTCATAAGCGATAGGATCTAAAAGACCCTCAATGTGCAAGCAACTGGCTTTTACTTTACATTCCGCAATTTTTCGCGAGAAAACAACTCGTTTTCGGTCCAAATCATTGAATTGTGAGCATTTTGATCCATCGCAATGGAAATAAGTATTCAATGCTAATAAATGAGATGTGAAGTCAAAGTTTTGCAGACATGTCACTAGCGCATAGATTCTGTAATAGCTTATAGGGAAAGGTATGATTGAATTGCTAAAAATCGGTTGTAAAATTTGATGGGCAGATGGTGCTGGAAAACCCAAATCAGTAATTCCTGTCTGTAAGACTGCTGGACTATCAAGCTTCAAAAATAACTTCACTGCATATTGAACACATTTTGGAATCTCGTCCATGTAAGCCCTAGCAACATTCTGACATGCTGCCAGGCGACTTTCGAAATTTAGGCGGTGGCCGCTCGTGTCTCCTGTCAGGGGGCGAACTTTATCCAGTAAAAACAATTCAACAATAAGACATCCCAATACTTGCAGTTCGCATTTCCGTTTTTCCGAAACTATCAGTTTGAAATTTCTAGTTGAGTTTTGTACAATGAGATTCTTGTGGCGCAAATTGTGTAAGCGTTTTTCATCTTTCATTAAACCAGCTTCGTAGACTTCTGAGAAAATCCGATTGGTATACGAATTCTCTGAGGACTCTTCAAACATCAAGTCATTAACTGCAAGCTTTTCGGCTGTCGGACTAATAGTGGATTTTTGGCTTAGAAATGTTTTTGCAATGAATGTCTCCATATTTTCCAAAAGAGTGATTTGAGCACTGGGATTGTAATCTTTTGGTAAAACGATTGTGTGAGGAGATCGTTGCTGTTGTACATTTGAATGATAGCTTGTTGACCGTTCTATATTCATTCCTGTAAGCACCTCGCCCTCGGGAATATTTTGATTTGTAGTTCGTCTGTGTACTTGCTTTGGGCTTGTGTTATATTTCCGTCCGGGTGATGAGTGGTATTCATTGTCCTGGTAATTTCTAGAAGAACTTCTTGTTGCCGACAGATCTTCTGAGCTACGTGTCATTCTACGCCTGGATTGGTCGGTGGTCGTTGAGGATAATCGTGGTGGTGTGCGGCTAAACCATATCGAATGAGTGCGCTTTGGTGGATGCGGTTGAGTGAAAAGTTGGACGATTCCTCTTTTGCTTAGATTTTTATGGTTATCGACTAGAGGCAGGCAAACGTTTTTAGATTTGACAGCTGCTTGTCCAGTAAGTTTGTATCTGAAAAGTAAATGAAAAAAATATTATACTTTTACCGCAAATTGATTACATATGATGGGTTTTAGCTTCTATAATTATTCTGTGTAATCTCCAGTGCTATATCACTGGAGTCGACTTTGCTTATGAAGTTTTTGTCTCGGCTTTTTAATTATTCTTGGATGTATGAGCTGTCAGGCAGAATATTCCGCCGACGCGTTAAGACATGCAATACTATAAAGAACACCAGTCGTGGAATGCCACTTCATCCAGGTTGCGCTAAGCGCGTGAAGCAATTTCATTATGCAGTTCTCCAATGGCTGATAGCGAAGACCCCAGATGTCGTAGAGCATACCAGATGACTTTGTGTGGCACACGGTCAAACGCTTTCTTTAGATCCAGAAATGCAATGTAAATAGGGCGATGCTTTTCACGGTGCGTGTGCTGTGTCAGTAGTTCCGCAGTTCTTGGCAAATTCGGCTTGATTCATGGTTATTTAAATGATTTGGCGAATACAGTTGTCAAGAATGTGTTCAAAAATCTTCATGGTATGGGAAAGTAACCGAATCTGACGGTAATTTGAACATTCTGCTGGACTACTTTTCTTTTTCCATATTGGAACTATGTCACTTTCTTGCCTGTCAGATAACGAAATCTATGCTAGGAGAACAATCAGCGTTTTTGTTTCCCAAGTTGCAGGCCAGTATACTCCAAATGAACTCCAAAGGCACTATTTGGTAATTATCCAAACATTTAATATCATTGTTATAGACCGACAGCCGAGTGTGCGAGTACTACTACCTATAGATTAGTTTGCCGGTGAGACCATTTTCTTTCACACACTAAAGAAATGAAGGACAAAGTTCTCAATTGTAGTAGAGAGCAGGGTCCGGTAGAGATAGTAGCAATTAGGAACAAGAAGTTAAATGAAATTGACGCTTCAATAGTTTTATTTCAACTCAACCTACATGTGATTATATTAATTTTCTGCACTCCAATTCATTTATTCGTCGTCCGGGTGGTTCAGTGATTAGAGTACTAAACTGTCGTGGCAGAAGGTCGGTGTTCAAATCGCACTGATCGCAGAGGGATTTGTATCGTGACTGGATGTCGAATGCAAGTCGACTCGTTAGATCCGCTTCGGTGAAAAATAAAGAAATGACTAACAGTATAAAACTAATGTCCATGCCCGGCATGATGATTCGCATTTGGTCATAATGATATTGGTATCCTGATGACCGGCTGATAAGACCCAATAGAACTCCACGTTCATATAGGTAGATGTAGTGAAAAAGCAAGGCCAAGACGAACCTGCCGCTAACAGTTCACGGCAAGACCTATCTTCGATTATTGCTGCCCTGTCGAATTATTTGCATCAGTGCATGAATACTATCAGCACCATGAATCAGGAAACAATAAAGAACCAAAATATAATGTCGGGATCCCACAATTTTATGTTCGCACCCAGACCCAAAACTAGCCTCTTTGCAACTGGAATGACATCTATGTTAAGAGAAGTAGAAAACTGGCTTCAAATGTGGACGATGAGGACGAACGAATTGAAGTGTGTGCAAGTACCTTTCACTTTGTGAAAAGGAAATTGTCCTCAAGTGAAGACCAACAACATCGCTATACTCCAATTGGGTCACTTTAAATATCTGGGGATACACTTCGAGAGAAGACTTACCTGGACCCAGCACAAAGAGACGAAATACCAACAACTTAAACTTACGTTCAAAAATTTTCTATGAATGTTTCACAAAAAAATTACTACTTTCTCTGAACTGTTGAGACCAGGACAATAGTGGAAGTAATTGACTGTTCTGCTAATAAACACTTAGCCAGACTGAACAGTCATCTTATCACAATGGCTAAGAGAATTTTAAATTTACAATTTTTCTACATAAAAAGAATTAACATTGACCACTAAAAGAAAAAAAAATGTAGAAATAAAAAAGAATATACTTTAATGATAAAACGGAAATTTCCCGGCGACGGCATGGGATTATGTTAATAATTTACTAGTTTTAAGAATTGAAATGTATTCGAAGCATCCAAATGTATCGTTGGAATCAAATAATTAACATTTATTCAAAGAAAAAAAACATCTGATCCAATTCAGATAAAAATAGTTTGGTGTTGGCTTCCCTAGTAGTCTAACTTGACCGATTGTAGAATCCTGTGTGATATCATGTACCTAGACATTTTTTGGGAACACGTTCAGTAAGTGATTTCGAAGATTACAGCCAAGCGAATTTAGCACCTTCGTCAATTGCATAATGAATATCTTTGCATCTGCATTTGCTTCTGTTCCGCTAAATAGGTAATATACGTAGAAATTATTCTTTAGTTGCTCTGCCATCACAGGATATCTGGATTTTTCTTCATTCGCTGTAGCAAGGTTCTGGCCAATAGATTTATTGTTAGAGTTTTGCCAAATGCTACTGTAGTAAATACTTGTTTTTGGATCAGCATTATTCTTTGACAGTGTTTACAAAACCTGATAGAAATGTTTATGGTAGGGCCATCTCTTTATCTTCCGGCACCCTTTTTTTATGTTCGACGACACTGCATATTTATATTTTTTCCATTTCATCAGGAGATGCCAAATCGTCTTGGAGTTTAGGACCAGTATGCAACTTGCCTTTCTTTAATTTAGCAGAGGCATTAATTAAAAACCGGGCCTTGTTGTGGAACCTCTTAATTTAATCACGTAATGCTGCGGAACATAAAAAAAGTCCCTATCTTCTTCAACGAAAGGGATTGCTCCTTTCATATCCCTTGATTCAAGATACTCTTTTATTGCATCATGGTATGCTTCACGTATTTCAGGATCCTTGCTTTTTTTTGCATTTCATAGCGCGGGTACATCAGAATCACATTGATTGTGGTCAATCAAACAGTGAATTGTAACATTTTTTTCATCAAGATGGACGGTATTTACCAGTGTAGTTGCCAATAAGACGCCTAAGTTTTGACGATTACGCCTTTTTGTATTGTGGTAAAATATGGTGAAATTCGTTGTATTCGAAATCACAGGCTTTGCTGGTACACTCTCTCGAATTGACATACAATAGACAGTGCCGATATAAACAACCATGTTTGACAAACTCACATCTATCATCAACAGTAGGTTTCTCGATGATTATCTTTGCAGTTGAAGTAGTGTGGCTTCGAAAATGTCGAAAAACGGGATCTGGGATTGGGTTCTGGGTGGATTCCACTTGCGGTTTAATTGGCTCCAGCAGTTGGTAACTTCTCAGCAAAAAGGCGCAGAATTGATCTATTCAAGTCCTTCATTGTCTAATCGACCCATTGGGTTCCGGTTTTTTCTATTGTGCGGGTGGTATGATTTTCCTGATCCTTCAAAATTAGAACCCTAATAGCTGTGAACTTTGCCTTTAATTCCTTTGGACTTCGAAGTAGCGATTTTCTGATTTGAATAGACAGATCAGTTTCTGGTGCACTATATCGTACTTGTTCAACAGGCCCTCCAGTTTATCGACTTTCTTTTTGTAGTCATGTGAGTCTTAGGATCTGATCCGTCCTCAGGTTAGTTTTTTCGAGACTCTACACCTTTTTTATAATTTCCGCCAGCTCATTGCGTCAGCAATGCTCTTTGAATAATTGTGTGGTTTCTCCCCCAATGGATTAAATATTTAGGTTGAAAATGCTGTAACTCTCATAAATGTTGCTGATGTCTAAAGGCTTGATGGAGTAAGAACATACTGTATTTGTATCTGTTTTACATAATTATTAGCCAATAAAGGAAACTGTCTTTCAAAACAATCTTTTACTTAAAACTTTGGCTAACTAACCTTTGGTGGTCAAAGGGTAGTATAGGTCCCAGGGCGAAACGTGGATTGGTACCCACGATGGAGCATAAAACCTGGGAAATGCCTGCTGAACCAACACCAACAGTTCTACTACCAAACCCTATCTCCACCTCCACGTGATGACCGCTGGGAGCTCTTTCGTAACGAAAAGCTGCAGACGGAGAAGGATGAAGGCGAGTCTCCCGTGCCTAAAAACGGGACAAACTGTACCAACTGGTCCTCCAGGTTGGGGGTTGGGTAGGGCTGACAACCCTACACGGAAAATCGATGTTACGGAGCCACGAAAGGAACCTCGGACAGGATGGACTTTACAACGACGAACCCGGCAACGACAACGGATTAACGATTTGCGCATTTTCTCACGGAACGTGCGCTCCCTGTACAGAGATAAAACTGATGAGCAGCTAGCCGATACCCTGTCCCAATATAGGGCTGATGTAACAGCGTTACAAGAGATGCGATGGACAGGGACCGGTTTCCTGGAGAAGAGCCGTTACACCATATATTATAGTGGTCATCCAGTAAACCATGTGCTCCGAGTAGGTTTCTTAGTCAGCCAAAAAATGAAACCTGCTGTTATCGGCTTTGAAAACATAAGCGAACGGCTATGCACTCTGCGCTTGCGAGGCAAGTTTAGAAATATAAGCCTCATTAACGTCCACGCCCCTACAGAGGAGACTGCAGAGTCGGAGAAGGATACCTTCTACGAGGCAGTAGAACGAACCCTCGAAGCATGTCCTAGATATGATATTAAAATCATAGTTGGGGATTTTAACAGCCAAGTAGGGAAGGAACCCGTATTCAGGCGATACGTTGGCTCCCATAGCTTACACGAAAAAACAAATGATAACGGACTGCGGATTATTCAATTAGCAGGGTCACACGAAGTGGTTGTTGGAAGTACCTGGTTTGAGCGGAAAGCGGTCCACAAACAGACGTGGGCCTCTCCAGACGGGACCACTTTCAACCAAATTGACCACGTGTTGATCGAACGCCGCCACCTCTCAGCCTTGATGAATGTCAGAACATATAGGGGGGCCAATTTAGACTCGGATCATTATCTCGTTGACATGGTGCTCCGAGCTCGAATAGTAATACCACCTAAAATCCCCTCTGACAATCAGGTGAGAGTGAACACTGAAGCCATCCACATCACAATTCTCCGCGACACCTATAAGAGGGAAATGGATACCGCAATAACTGCAGTCAACAGAGGACCTGGAGATGAAGCATCAACTAATGATCTTCACAATCACCTGCAGAACGTTATCATGGATACGGCCACAAACATACTTGGCCCAGCCATAAAAGGAGTCGGAATGGCTGGTTTGACGATGAATGTAACCTAGGAAAGGAACGGAAGAATGCCGCATACCGAGTAATTTTGCATTCTCAAAGAACGCGGGCACGTGTACAGACTTATCACGAACTCCGTCGAGCGGAGAGTCGCTTCTCCAGAAGGAAAAAGGAAGCCTGGGAGAACCAACAAATCTGTGAACTAGAAAAGTACAGGGAGCAACCGCACCAGGCGCGGAAGTTTTACCAACAAGTCAGTGGGATGAAGCCTTATACACCTCGATACTCATCCTGCCGAGACAAAGAGGGAAATCTGATACAGAATGGGCATAGTAGAGCGATGAGTTGAGTACTCTAAGCTACTGAACAACCAGAACACCGGCGAGTTGGAGGTCCCGCCAACTAAAGACGACGGACAAATACTGCCACCACTAAATTTAGGAGAAACAGTCCGTGCAATTCATCGGCTAAAAAATCATAAGTCGCCAGGAGCCGATGGAATCACAGCTGAATTGGTTAAATATGCAGGTGACCAATTACACCAAGTGGTTCATCAACTTGTGCTCAAGGTATGGGACAGCGAATCAATGCCTGACGATTGGCAACGAGGCATTATCTGTTTCATACATAAAAAGGGAGATATCACCCAGTGCAGTAATTATAGAGGCATAACATTGCTGAGTACCATCTATAAGATATTCTCCACTATCTTGCTAGGCCGGATAGCCCCATACGCTCATCATTGGCCCATACCAAAGAGGCTTCACTCCAGGCAAATCAGCAACAGATCAGATTTTCTCTCTGCGGCAAGCGATGGAAAAACTGTTGGAATATGGACAACAGTTGCACGATCTGTTCATCGACTTTAAAGCCGCCTATGATAGCATAGCCAGGGTAAAACTGTACACGGCCATGAGGGAATTCGGTATCCCGACGAAATTAATAAGACTGACTAGGCTGACCCTGACCAATGTGCGAGGCCAAATAAAAGCAGCAGGATCACTCTCAAGACCATTCGACATCAACAACGGTCTACGACAAGGGGATGCGTTATCATGCGTCCTCTTTAACCTGGCCCTCGAGAAAGTGATCCGTGATGCTGAGGTAAATGCAAGAGGTACGATCCTCTTCAAGTCCATCCAACTACTGGCCTATGCTGACGATATCGGCATCATGGGAAGAACCACCCGAGATGTACAAACTGCCTTCATCCAGATCGAGCAGGCGGCGCGAGATCTTGGGCTGCATATCAATGAAGGCAAGACAAAATATATGGTGGCAACGTCAGCAGCGAAAACCAACCAACCAACAACATCAAACCGCACAGGTCAAACACGAAGAAGAATAAGGATAGGACAATACAACTTTGAGACCGTTGACAATTTCTCCCATCTAGGGTCGAAAATCACAACCGATAACAACTACGATGATGAAATCCGCGCACGGTTGTTGTCAGCCAACAGAGCCTATTTCAGCTTACAAAGACTGTTCCGCTCGAAACGTCTCACCATAGGATCGAAGCTCTCACTGTGCAAGACTATGATCTTGCCAGTCCTCATGTATTCCTCGGAAACTTGGGTTCTTAGCAAGAAAAATTGCGAACTCTTGGCCGCATTCGAGAGAAGAATCCTCCGAAAAATTTTTGGCCCCCTACATGAGGATGGAAGATTCCGTAGCCTACACAATGACGAAATCAATGAGCGATACCATGACCGTCCGGTTGTGGATAAAATCCGGCTCAATAGGTTGCGGTGGGCGGGTCACTTAATCCGAAAGTCTATAAGGGCAATATCTATGGTAGAAAACGAAGACAAGGCAGACCCTGCCTAAAATGGAGCGATGGCGTAGGTCAGGATGCCAGACAGCTTTTAGGGATATCGAATTGGTGGACCTCGGCGCAAAACCGGGATGTTTGGAGTTCCTTATTAAAGCAGGCCTAGACCGAATACCGGTTTTTGCGCCGTTGATGATGATGAATGGCAATGGAGTAGGAGGAAGAGAGTTGTTAGCTCAGAGAACCCCCTGCCATCCGGTTCCTTCGCTGGTCGAGCGCAATGTTTTCCACAACAAGAAGAACGCGAAGATAATGCGCAACACGACTCCATCTGCTAGAGCTCCTCAGCGTCCCTCTGACAAGCTTCGCAGGATATCGTGCCTTGCCAAATTTGTGTAGGTAAAACTGAAAACTTCCAAGCCCACACAGTCCATTTTCTCCTTGGCTTATTTTGCCAAGAGAGTTGCCACTCGATAAGTGTGCATCACGGGCAAATACCTCTCATAAATTTTCGCCCGTGCTTGGCAAAGCGCCTACCATGCACCTCCTTGTCCAAGGCATCAGCCTATACTTCTACGCCGTGGAGCAAAAGGGACTGCTATACTTCCATGAGAAGATGTCTCCTGGTAGATATAGGGCCCCAAACATTTGCCATTAACCAACACTAGGCCGAGACTCCAGCTGTAGCCATGTCCGCTGCTGCTTTGATTTGCTCGAAGAAGCTCGTCTTCGAGTTGAGCATTACATCAACTCGCCGATAGATATGGGACGCAGGGTCGGTATTTTCTTTCTGGTCAAGATGACTACTTCGGTTTTGTGCATCGCAAAGCTGAAACCGTATATAGTTCATTTGCTTGCTCTTCGTTTGTTTTGCGCCTGTTCAACAGTGCGTCCGATAACAAGTGCCATAACGTCGTTCGCATAACCGACCAGGCGCGGCTGTTCTACCAACTCGAATCTGAGCAGACTATCGTAAAAAGAGATCCGGTCCGGCCCTAGGACGGATACGTGTGCTACTCCCGATGTGATGTTCATCCTCCTTTGGCCATCTAGCATCTCATAAAGCAGGGATAATCCCTAAATATCCCCAAAAATGGCTTAGCACGTGGAATGAGTTTTCTAATGTGCCTAGCATATCTGTCAATCGTACGGAATTGAACTCATTTCTGACAGCAAGCGTTATGAGAAGCACTATCCGTCGAGATCGGCGGCTTGCCTCGGCTCGATGAATCGTATCCACGATGTTCATAACAGCATCCGTCCATCAATAAATAGAAGGTCACGGCTGGGGCCCTTCGGGCCAAGGAAGCTTCACACGCTGTCGTTTATCAGGTTCATCACTGAATTTACGACAGTGTCAGCTGCAACGCTGCCACCCCCTAAGCGCCCTCCTCTGCCTGTTCCAAGAACTTCAACGAATTTACCGATGTTCACCTTCGTTACGTTCCACATGCACTACGAGCCTAGTTTTCTCTCATTTTCAGGATCCGCTTCCCTCTGGAGTCTGGCTGAGGCATGCCCCATTCAAGAGCCCTAGCATTAAAGTCACCTCCTACCAGGATTCACCCCTCCATGGGCGAAACGGCGTCCTCCAGAGCATCAAACCGGCGGCGAAAGTCTGGGCAAGAAAACGAAGTGGAACGCCATCCCGAACCCAAATGGTAGCGCTACTCAATAAGTCAATATGCCATGAAGCCGGGTCCCTGTTCCGATATTGCTCGTTGATTAGCACTAGATCAGTTTTACCTCTGCAGCAAACTGTGCTAGTAACTGGTGAGCGCTTGCATTCCAATGCATATTAATTTGTAGGATGCGGATCATGGTAGTCGTGTCCGAGCCCTTTCTAGTTCCGCCCTAAAGATTGGACACCGCTCTGAACCCGCAGTGTGTATAACGCTTTCACCTGACACGCCACAATTCCTTGCGCAGAACAATTTCATTGAGGTTCTTCGCTTGATGACCTACCTTGCCGCATCCGCGGCATGCTGTCCTTCTGTCGGGTCCCTTCTAAGTTGACGTATGTTCATGGTCCGCATTCGTACCCTGCATACTACCCATCCAACTTGGATTTTTCCCCTGTTGAGAAGTTTTCTCGCATCTGTATCAGGTACTTCCATCACAGCGAGTTTTTGAACTCGAACATTCATAGAAGAATGTCCGGCGCCGTACACGCTGCTCTATGCAGATGACGTTCTCTTAGTGTCTCATAATAAAGGTCGAGTAACTTGTCCAAAAGTGGAATGATCGCCTGGGGGAGTGTACATTTTTCTTTTCATCAAATATAGTCATATGAGGTATCAAATGCAAGGTCTCGATTAGTACTTTTGGAAGCCGGTCTTAATTTCAATATTCGATGGGAAGGTGGGGAGTGCGGAAGGTTGAAAGTGATTTTTTTAACGGACCCATTCTCAGAAAGTACCCAACCGAAAAATCTAAAAAAATCGTGCCAATGGGACAAATGCACAAAACCTTTCATACCTGAAGCGTCCAGTTTCCGGTTTCCAGACTTGTTGATAGTGGTATCAGTCAATCCACTGACACTCCAATTGTTACTTCTGGTCCCAATTGGGAGAAATTGAACCCTCTTTTACTAAGGTATCCGAGATTTAATTTCTTTCATCGCCACAGCGGCTGGGTACTCACGAGTAGTTTCATCGTATTGAATGTAGGTTTTAAGGTGATTGAAGGACGGTTCAAAGTTCTCAATGCCGCTTAGCTATTGCTGCGCTTGTGTTTCAAACCCTGGGTCAATCACCAAGGTTGTCGGTCTTAGGACCGCATATACTTCAGCCTGAAAGACCCAAGGAAAGAGTCTATTTCTTGCTTTTATCCGGAAGGTTGACTCGTGCTCCTGAATCCTGAATTCAGCTCTCCCAATATCTTTCCCAATGTTCTGTGCTCCCATGCCCGTTGTTTCATTATAGACTTAAATGGATTGCTCTATGAGCCGGGCTCACTGCAGTGCTCTGAATGAATATATTCAAAAGCTGCAAATTGAGTAGAATCTAAAACTACGGATATTGTGCTTATAGAGCCAGTAAGATCCAGACATACAGTTCTTAGCAGCGAGGCGAGTTTACAATGGAACGCTTCTGTCTCATCTTAATCCATCGCACTACGGATGCATAGGCATCATAATGATAGCTCGTTTTATCTTTCCTCCTACATGATCGTTCGAAAAGGCTTTTTGCCTAAAATAAGTCCCAGATATTTCATCTTTGAAAGGCAAAGACAATTCAGTATCCCCTTTTTGTAAATAACACTATTGTGGCTTTATCTGCATTTACTGAAAGCCCGTATTTGAGGTAGCAGCTGTCAATTAAATTAATGGCGCATTGTATATGTCTACACACTGTGCCGAGGATTCTTCAGTTCATATAACAGTGAATCGTCTTTTTTTGCTTCTGCTGTCATGCAGCGATCAACCTAGAACCTAGTTCAGTTTATAGCAATCTCTGCGTTGGTATAGCATTGACCTATTTAACTAACGTACTGTCGACACCAAGCTCTTCGGTGGTATTACGAAGTTTTTGGAAAGTAGCGTCGTCAAAAATCCTGCAGTGCCATTCGAACACCCGCATCGCGTATTTGCCTGTTAGCATTGCATCTTTTACCTTGTAAACAAAGGAATGAAGAGCAGACTCACATGCTGCAAAGCATGATGGTTTTCATTTATTGGGTGCGAAAACTCTCTAGATATTTTCGGCATGAAACAGGCGCTATATTGTCAGTGACAGCGACCTGCCCAGAACTGAGTGATTTAAGTATCTCGGATCAATACAACTTGCGTTCTTTATAATCAACGTAACTGTAAATGTCTCAAATCCCAAGTGTTGTTCGCTCTGTTGTTCTCGACTATCAAAGACAATGATCTCCGCCTCGTGGTAAGAGACGAAGATGTTGCGTTGGATCAGAGGTGTAACATGCTGTGGTTAGGTCCGAAATGAGGACATCTCGCCATGGAAGAACTGCAAGAGGGGTGTTTTCGTATGGTATTGCCATGTAATTTGCGCTAACGAGAACCCAGAAGCCTGACCTGAACATCGAAATCGATAGAAAATGACGTAAAGTTCGATCGAAACAGCTTGAAACTCTAGATGATGATTTGAGAGCCTCTAGACTCGACTCGAATCATCCGTATGACCGAGAAATGTGTAAATTCGATCTAGCCAAGCCGACTTGGGGACAAAAACTGGAGAAAAAAATAGAAGTGATCACGTCTTCTTAATGAATCTAGAAATAGAGTTCAATCGACTTCAAGATTCCTGAAGAATTTTTGAAGTGGTCAAAGGATTGCTCATACACTTCAGTCTGAAAGACCGTTGCATATTGTCTCAAGAGAAAAGCCCACTGCTCGTTTTTATTCGGAAGGTAGACTCAAAAAGTTTACTGAAGAAGGGAATATTCCTAAGATACCATCACCTTTTATTTGTAAACAACTTCTTATATACTATTTTATATATACGTTTCAATATATAGTAAATAATTGTGTGAATTTCTGGCAATTATTGAATTATTCATAGAAATTTGTTTCGGGCATGATCAAAAAAGCAAATATAGAGCCTTCCGCAATCAGTGGTCAATTTTTACTAGCAAATGTTTTCATGATACATGCAAACTGAGAATGAAATCACGTGGAACTGCATTAAAATCGCTGGCATAACCAAATATCAATGGGAAGATGAGATTCGCCTAAAAAAAGAATCTAATTGCTTTGCAGTGTGACATCTATATTAACGAGGAGTAGATTGATTGATTCAACAAAATAATATGATCCGAACAAGCTTTTACGTCAAGCATTTTTTGAAAATCATATCATTTCCATCTTTTCACAGATGTAAATAACAGTGTAGACTAATGACGCTAATTATTGAGTTATTCTTGGTTAACTGAAAAAAGTTAGAGTCTATCAACTATCTAACTACCTTACATAAATTATTTATTTCTGTACGGGCAATACGCTCCTATTGTTACCACAAAATAGATCAATTTTAAGATAAAGACTACTAAAAAAGTAGCAACTATCTAATATCCAGTCAGCCTAAATCTTTTACATTGAGAACTAAGTAGTTTCTTAAAAATAAACTGAACAAATTCTAGGAAATTTTTATGATCAGGTTTTGGGGAATTTGTTGAAACAGCATAAGCTGAAAATTGGCCTAAAGCAACATGAATATTCTCATAAACTACTTTGATTTCACAGTTTCAAATAGTTGTGATCCACCATGGGTTGGTTAAGTAGTTGCATTTCCAGATTTACCAGATCGACTTTAAAAGCCTTGATCACTTCTGCCATACAGGGTCGAAGATCACAACCGATAAAAGCTACGCTGACGAAATCCGCGCACGGTTGTTGGCAGCCAACTGAGCTTATTTCAGGTTATAAAAACTGTTCCGCTCGAAACGTCTCACCATAGGGTTAAAGCTCTTACTGTACAAGACTATGATCTTGTCAGTCCTAATGTAATCTTCGAGGACTCGGATCGTTAGCAAGAGAAATTTCGAACCCTCAGCCGCGTTCGAGAGACGAATTTTTGTCCCCCTACAGGAGAATTATCGATTTTATAATATATGTGTATAACGCAAAATTTATGAGCGATAGCATGACGGTGTGGTTCTGAAGAAAATCCCACTCACCTAATCCAGATGAGCGATGTGGATCCAGCCCGGGAAGTCTTTCCGGGCAATATCTATGGTAGAAAAGAAAGAAAAGAAGAGCCAGCCACAGATGAAGCGATGGTGTAGACCAGGACGCAAAATAGTTTTAGATTTTCGACCGGATACCCGATTGTTTTGAGCCAATTAAATTTGCTTTGGACTTCAAATTCCTCTAAGACTTTGCCCCGATGACACGTGACATTTTGCGTCATCATATGTCGCTCTGATGATAGTTCGAAAGCGTTTTCAAAGTCGATGAAGAGCGTTCAGACTGCAAACATGTAAGTATTTATCTATCCAATTTTAGAAATTGTGACTAACTCGCTTAGCTAAATTGTTTTGGGACATGCTGTTACATGCTTGCAGCCATGTGCTCGCAAATACCACCTTGCACGTCATCCTATTGCACCGCACACACGTAATGATACGCAAAACCGTTAAGTCATGAAATCAGAATCCCGCGAGCCTGCTATCATTTTCTTCCAGCATACAAATTCAAGCAATGGGCAGGGAAATGAATCTACTGACGCAAATACTCCTCTACTTGTCGCAATCAAAACGGATGCCCTTCTCCCGAATTATTATATTTAATTCAAGGAGCAGAAAAGTGGATTTATAATTACGTATCGCCCTCAGAGGGAGGACCAAATAAGTAACACAATTTACGTTTAGACCAGACCAGACATTTTCGCGAGCGCGGTTGATAATCCCAACGAAGTGGGAACTAAAACGTAGTTTGTTATCGAACTTTACTCTCATATCTTTAAAGGAGCTCAGAAGTGGTAGGCGTTGTCTACCAAGGGAGCAGGAAAAGGATGTTGGAGAATGGAATTTGCTGCTATTTACTGTTAGCTTGTTTATCGAGCATTCCATCTGCAGAGTATCTAGGTTGGATTGTAAAGGTGCACAGACCATTGGAGACGAAACAGAAGCACTTAATTTAAGTAAACATGGACCGATGAGGATAGACGGAAGGTTATTTATAAAAAAATAGGAATAGTAGGAGATCTAGTATGGAGCCTTCAAGGACTCCAGAAGAAGGAGATGGAATGGGATGAGTAATCAAGACATGAGGTAATGGAAGAGGGGAAGTTGACCAGGGAAAGTATATTGTGGATGAGGCACATTTAGCAACGAAACTGGTAAAGTCGGAAAGGTTTGAATATATAATGGTTAATGTTTCATAAAGCCGTGCTGCTTTCATTATGAGGTTACCGAAATGTGCGGACAAACATTCGTCGACATTGAATTGAACGTAGCTGATTTTTGCCCAGGGTTGGACTTAAACCGACAGAACTTCGGTTCAATAATGACTGCCGGTTTTGAAATAAGGGTATGTATACGAAAATATGGAGAGGTAGCGCTCAAGCCTGTTGTGAAGGAAGAGATCGAGACTGCGATCCAAAGTATTTTTGGTCATGTCGAATTGGAGGGCAGAGCAAATGTTCAGAGAGAAGGGAATCTGAAAATTCGATATCCCTAAAAGCTGCCTAGCATCCTGATCGAGGCCATCGCTCCATTTTAGGCAAGGTCTGCCTCGTCTTCTTTTTTTACCATAGCTATTGCCCCTAGAGACTTTCCGGGCTGGATCATCCTCATCGACATGGATTAAGTGACCCACCCACCGTAATCTATTGAGCTGGATTTTATCCACACCTTGACGGTCATGGTATCGCTCTTAGATTTCGTCGTTATGTAGGCTACGGAATCGTCCATCTTCATGTAGGGGGCCAAAAATTCTTCTCTCGAACGCGGCCAAGAGTTTGCAATTTTTCTTGCTAAGAATCCAAGTTTCCGAGGAATACATGAGGACTGGCAAGATCATTGTCTTGTACAGTAAGAGGTTTGACACTATGGTGAGACGCTTCGAGCGAAACAGTTTCTGTAAGCTGAAATTGGCTCTGTTAGCTGCCGACAACCGTGCGCGGATTTCATCGTAGTTGTTATCGGTTGTGATTTTCGACCCTAGATAGGAGGAATTATCAACGGTCTCAAAGTTGTAGTTTTCTATCTTTATTCTTCCCGTTTGACCAGTGCGGTTTGATGTTGTTGGTTGGTTGGTTTTCGGTGCTGACGTTGCCACCATATATTTGTCTTGCCTTCATTGATGTGCAGCCAAGATCTCGCGCCGCCTGCTCGATCTGGGTGAAGGCTACCACGATCCGAAAAGTAAAGTTCGAGGAATGGGGGTGTATCAAAACCGCTTTGGGTCTCTGTTGGTGTTCATCAAGGAAGCGCCCTCTCACAACTCCTCTTTGTTCTTGTTATGGACACCGTCACACGGGACATCCAACGTCCAGCGCCCTATACACTGCTTTATGCAGCATTTAATAGCAAAAAGGATCTCGAGCAACTTGTCCAAAAATGATTAAATCTAAAAAAACCTGAATTTTTGACGACCGATCCCCATCAAACAAGCACAATCACTCTCAGCGGCAGTGGTCTGCCCAGAATTGAATGATTTAAATACCTCGGGTTAACGCTATCAGCCAATGGAGAACTGCGTTATGAAATTGCTTCACGCATTAACATCCGTCCTGTCGTTCTCTATGGTTCTGAGTGTTGGCCGACTATAAAAGACAATGAACGGCGTCTTGCGGTAATAGAGATGAAGATGTTGCATTGGATTACTGACGTGACACGTTTTGATCACATCGGAAGTGAGGATATCCGCCATCGATATGGGGTTGCACCGGTCGTGGAAAATTGCTAGAGAGGCGTCTTCGATGGTATGGTCACGCAATTCGCACTAAAGAGATTTCACTTGCCAAGATTGGTCTGAACATTGAAGTCAATGGTAAACGACCAAAAGGCCAGCCGAAACAACGGTGGCTTGATAAGCTGAATGGGGATTTAAAAGCCTCGAGATTGCATCCAGATCAGGCATCTGATAGAGCCAAATGGCGAAACCGATCATGACGAGCCGCCCCCGCTTGTGAACGGGACAAACGCTGAAGAAAAAGAAGAGGAGGGCAACATATGATGGGGCAAAATATCACGTGCATCATCGAGGTAAATTCTCCGAGAAATTTGAGCTAAACAGCGCAGTCCGCCAGAGTTGCATTTTGTCACCGATATTATCTCTTCTTGTTGTTGATGACGTTCTTCAAGCTGATTTAATTATTGGGTTGGGGAAAAATAAATGTCGTATTTTGTCAATAGGTGGCGACACTTAAACATTCAACAATTCAACAGAGTCGGTCGAAAAAATTTGTGAAGTTTATGGGCCCGATACTCTATCGATTCGCACAGCACAGCGTTGGAGCGTTGGTTCGATCAATTTCGTTCGGGTGTAGTGGATGTCGAAGATACACCCCGTACTGGTAGGCCAATCGTCGTAGAAACCGATAAAACCGTCGAAATCATCCAAGTAGATCGGCATGTGAGCATTTGCTCGATTGGCCAGGAACTGGGTATAGATCATAAAACCGTTTGGAACCATTTGCAGAAGATTGGATTCCAAAAAAGCTGGATGTTTGGGTGCCACACGAATTGACGCAAAAAAAATCTCTTGGACTGAATCAATGCCTGCGATGCACCGCTGAAAGGGAACGAATTCGACACATTTTTGAAGCGGATGGTGACTGGTGATGAAAAGTGGATCACGTACTACAACTTTAAGCGAAAAAGATCGTGGTCGAAGCGCAGCGAGCAGGCCCAAACCATCGCCAAGCCCGGATTGACGGCCAGGAAGGTTTTGCTTTGTGTTTGGTGGGATTGGAAGGGAATTATCCATTATGAGCTGCTCAACTATGGCCAGACCCTCAATTCGGTCGACCGTTTGAAGCAGGTGATTGATCAGAAGCGGCCAGAATTGGTCAATAGGAATGGTGTTGTGTTCCACCAGCACAACGTTCGACGTCACACATCTTTGATGACCCGCCACAAGCTAAGGGAGCTGGGATGGGATGTCCTATCAGACCCACCGTATAGTCCGGACCTGGCACCAACTGATTACCATCTCTTCCGGTCCATGCAAAACGCTGTTGGTGCTACTAAGTTAGTCTCAAAAGAGGGTTGCGAAAACTGGCGGTCTGAGTATTTTGCAAATAAGGAGGGGATAATGAAGTTGCCTTCTAAATGGCAACAAGTTTGCAAACAAAACGACGCATATTTGACTTAAATCGTATAATTCTAAGTATGTTAAATAAAGCATCAAATTTCGATCACAAATACGACATTACTTTTTCCCAAACCCAATATTATGAATTTTTATCAAAGTTGATTTAATTCATGATTTTTATAAAAAATCTTCTGATATAAATCATTTAATCCTGTGTGGAGCTGAAGCATATCGCCAGGAAACGTCAACGAAGCGTGTATGTCCTCTTAAGAATTCCGCTAAAAAGAAATATTGTAGAGGCAAATTTCCTACTTAATAATTTGGCCGCGGAGTAATGAAGGAATTTTGGGCCATAAAATCTATGGCCACAATGATCGTTGGTGCAACAATCCAATTGAACCAGGGCCTTGAAGGGTGTTAGAGCACTTTATTCAAGAACGTAAAGGTACACTACAGGATTACAGTGGTGTGGTCAGCATTGCGCTCGCCCCAGATTATTACCCTGATTTGACTCATTCGCAGCTGAGTCGACTGGTATCCGACGTCAAATCACGATACGAATCCCACTGCCACTAGTGAGATGTGAATCGAGACCTTCCTTACGAAAGTGTTGTGCTCTAACGACTGAGGTATCCGAGCAATCCCATGCTGTACGGGAAAAACTGGATGAAGAACATTTAGATTGTTTGATAGGTGACAACGTTGTAGGACGAAGGAATGGTGTGCGCCATTCTGTGGGCAGTCAAAGAAGTGGACGCTGTAATGTTGTTGAATCTGGGTACTTACTGAACATGGAAGATTCTAAATTCTCCGACAACTAAATACTTAATTGTTTACTTCGCATTTCAGCTTAGATGCTACCCTTATTTATTACAGAAATAAAGCAAATTAACATTTATGCATATGCACACTTACCCAAAATTCAAATCAATCCAGTGATGCAGCCTCTCTGAGACATGTTGACTTTCCAACGCTTCTCGATGCTTTGCAATAAAATCTTCTGGGCAAGTGGCCCATGTAGGTAGCTCCAGATCAGGCAAATCCTCATGAATGCTCTTAAAAACCATTGGATCGGAGAAGAATTCAGGAATGCATTCATCCGGAGTCCACTCTTGCAGCCGCTGGATAGACGCGGGGTATTCAGCGGGGACCCATATTGGCCGTACGTGTTGACATAGAACATGTTGCGGGGTTCTGCGCGCCATATACACAAAATACGTAATTTCGGAAAGAAAGTCGGAAACGTGATGGGGAACCTCATTGCCAGTAGTCGGAGTGAACATGAAGTCCAGATGCGGATCTCCCTTGTTGATGCGGTATTTAGACTTGCTCAGATCGCGCCAGTTTTGCCCGTTGCGACTTGCAAAGTCGGTGACCCACGGCATAATGTGGTGATACTCTGGGCTGCCTATCCTTCGCCCTGTCATATTATTAAGAATCGTTAAGTAATCAAAGTTGGACAGTTGCCCATTGCACCACATTTCGCAATATTCCCTCAAGGAAAATTGCTGCAAGTCGTACGCGAATCTTAAATCAAATTTCGCGCTTTCTGTAAACTCGTCTGTGGGATCTGTCGGGGTATCGTCGGCATCCAAGCGGCTAATGTTCGATTCAAGATTGGGAACTATTTGGAGCCAGAGATTCTCTTTAAAGTAAATATCATGCAGGGAAAGGTCCCCAATCAGCATTCCGTTGTCGTGCAGGTACTTAGTGAATTGCAAGATTTGGTAAATGATGAACAGCGTCTTGTTGTGTGATTTGCCCAGAACCGCTGGACTGAACGTGATGCAGTCGTGTAGTGAAGTCTCAATGGTGGGCGGATAGAAAATTACAGAGATATGACTCGACGTTTCGATGGCAATCAGAGCGGGAAGGCAGTTGGCGTGCACGTCCGCGTGATAGGCGACGAACTGCTGATCGACGGGGGATTTGATGCGATCTAATTTCGCGTGGATTATGCAGCACCCGAACATCTTTTGAATGAGTTCCTTGAGTACGATGTCGTAAGGGATCAAGTCGAATGCGGAGCCATTCGGCCTGCTTGCCCCGGCATTTTGCTTATTCAGTCTACTGTGCGAGTTGGTGTACTTTCCCCATGCCGTCTTCCAAAGATGCTGATAGTTTTTGGTGGAAACGAATGTGAGAATTTGTGCGAAAGTTAGTGGGAGCTCGTGATCTGCTTCCAATCGGTTTCGGGGCAATGGGATGACTTTGTGGTTGAATTTTTTAAATATTTGAAAATACACTTTAGTCCATGGATGGCCGAGGTAGGATTGCACTCTTTGGTCGAGACCCGAGTACACGGGGAACTCTTGTAGTTTCTTTTGCTCGTCGAGGCACCTGAGCCAGCCCTTGTCGACGACGACCAAGAACCTGTCGGGGCTCCCAGTGACCTTCTGCACATGTTGTTTGGGGATGCCCAGGTCTTCACACACTGATTCCATTTTCACAGAGCACAGAGGCAGCTTTTGCGGAAATTACTCTAATGTTTGTAAACAAATAGTAAACTATTCTTTTGTTCCCGTTCATTCGCGGGGTTAATGGTTAGTGTCAAATCGCGAGCCGAGAACCAACTTTACTCGGATTTCCTTTCAACATTATCACGACGCTTATACTATTAATCAATGAGAATAATTTAGAGGCAAGTTCGAGCGCTTCGACCGCGTGCAAATCGGAATACAAATTTTCATGGCGGCGGAGAACAAATCAATTTCTTTATTTACGTATGTACACAGAAAAGCCGTCAGCTGATTTTCACTTATCACACTTGACACGAATATGACAGTCCGATAGTACCTGGAGCGAACGTTTGTGGCAGTGCAGTCGTAAAGAGTATGCTGACCGAGATAATCGGTTTGGAAAGTAATTTCTGTTAATGAACCGTTTGGAAGCTAGGTAACTAAATGATATTATGAGAGGCTGATTACAATTTTTAAGGTTTTGTCTAAAACAAAAACTTATTAAAATCGGTTTACTGCCGGTCTGTCTGTCTGTCCGTCATACGCATTTTTCTTGGAGACGATTATAGCGATTGACACCAAATTAACAGTGAATTACATCCTTTTACGTCGAATTTAAGAGGGGGGGGGGGTCTTCATACATGCAAAAGGGGGGTGTAAATATAGTCATGTATGGTATTAAATGATAGGTCTCAGTTAGTACTTTTCGCCTCGGCCTGGATGGAAGTTACAACGAAGAAATCGGCAACGAAAACGGACTAACAATTTCTCATGAAATTTGCGCTTTTGTACAATAGGAATAATAGGAATAGGAATAATATTGGCGAGTGGGGAAGTGGAGTAGAGAGACACAGACGTAATTCGTGAAAGAAATGCAGAGACTTCTGACAACAACGCTTAATAACCAAATTCCTGTTTATATTTGACCCTCGTACATAAGGAATTAAAGGCATTATTGACTAAGCGTGACGTGTCCGAACACCGATACTGTGCGAAATCAATGTAAATTGAGCGTACCGTGCATCGTGATAATAGAGAATTTTTTATTGCGCTGGTTATGGAAACAGAACCTACCTAAAATGGCCTCACTGATATCTGGTCGCCTCAGTGAGTAAGTTAGACCTTACCGTGTTACGAGGGGCTATGGCATGACGGACCTTCTAACCCCCATACTCATGGGAATCAAATGAGTATCCGTAATAAAATAAAAAAAAACTGCAGTAAATAAAGCGGGACCCCGTACCACATACAATCAGGCGCAGGCATTTCTTCGGAATATTGAGAACCAGGTGATTACTCCCAAGAAGGGAGAAGCTGGAATGTCAAGCAGTGGATCCAAGGTCAGCATTGGTATAGTGCGAGGACAACAACCAACAAACACCACTGCTCAAAAAGCAGGAACTAGCAAAAGCACGTCTGAGATAAATATATCAGACGTCAGAAAGGAGACAGGTCTCAGTGGCGCAGGCGCTAAATGGTACCTGCGCTACCTGAAGGAAGGCTTGAAACTAGAAGAGGCTTTTAAGAAGGCTCAGGATAGACCTAAGTCATCTTTATCGGAAACAAGAAAGCGGGGAGCAGCAGAGATTAGCCCGCATGAAGGGAATGCTCACAAAAAATCCAAACCTGACTCCAAGGGAAGAGAAAACTCGGGCAGGTCAGGGGTGACTTAGGACCATATTTCTTAAATTGCCAGGCTCGGAAGGAGCAGAACCGTTATATCAGGAGCACATATGCACAGTTTTTCTCCCAAATGCGCGACAATAGAAACGGAAGATTTCATGGACCTCCTAATCGCTTAAAATGAGGCTCTACGGCGATTATGGAGAGTCTTCAGAAGCAAGGTAGAGGGCAAGTGTGAACCCCTCACGATCGGGGTAGATGACCGATCACTGTAGGCAATCAAACGTCGGAGTTGCTATATCAACTATCGATTTAGCATGTGCATAGGGAAAAGGCGAGGATACCCACCTCGGCGGAAACACCGAGCGAAAAGCATAGGAAGACCCCGAAGAAGTCTCGAAAGCCATAGAGGCGGAAAGGACTGGATCAACTAGGGAAGTAGACTTGCTGCCCAGTGAACATGGATAATCTAGACCTAGAATTTTCAGGCTGGACAGCGGCACGCAGGAGAGCACCATGTCGGAGGAGGAGGACGATACTCCGACAGTGGAGAAGAGCTCCAAACAATAACGGAGCCAATGGCCAGCACTAAGATAGCTCAGATAAACCTCCACCCTGCGAAAGCTGCATCTGCCGTAATTGCAAGGGCAAGTTCCAAGGAGAATATTGGAATAGTGCTGGCTCAGGAGCCATGGGTGTACCGGGGGCAGATTCGCGGTCTGCAAGGAGGAAGCAAGCAGGTAATTTGGGACTCCTCTTGTAAAAAACGAAGAGCTTGCATAATTCGTAAACGTAATTTAAAATATATATGTCTTTCAGAGTTCCGGACCTTATGGCTATCCAAGTCTCATTTGAAGCCGGGAGGAGCACTCGAGAGGCAGTCTTGGCATCGGGATATTTCCCAAGAGTCGACATCCGGGTTCCACCGGAACAAGTCGTTAAACTGGTGAAGTACTGTGAGAAGAGGGCGTTGGCAGTTCTTCTCGGCTGCGATGCCGAGGCCCATCACGAAATTTGGGGAAGCAGCGAATCCATCGAAGAGGTGAGTACCTTATTGAATTTATTCTTAGCAATAAGTTAGAAATATACAACTTAGGGAACACCCCAACATTTGTGACCAGCACCAGACAGTAAGTACTAGACATAACTCTAGGAAATACTTTAATGAACGAGCTGGTCAGGAATTGGAGGGTGTCGGATGACCCCTCTATATCTGATCACAGAATAATCAGATTCGACATTGAGGGTAACTCTGAGATAAAAAGAATAACAAGGAATCCCAGGAGAACGGATTGGGAATCCTATGTAAGGCACCTGAGCAACAACATGGCCCATCTTTAAAGGGGCGGTGACATCAGGAGCGAATTGAAACTAGAGATAGTGGTGGAAAACCCCAACACACTCGGCATTGATGCATATGGGGCCAGCTAAGACAGTTTAGTCATCAAGGGTTGTACCATGGTGGAGCAGGAACCTGCCCAGAATGAGAACAGAGGTACGAAAACTCTTCGACCGGGCAAAACAAACCGGGACTGGCAGAGGTATAAAAATACATTGACTGCGTATAGCAACGCGAACAGGGAACCAAATGGAACAGCTTAAGGGAATTCTGTGAAGGGATCGGATAGATCACAGAAACAACCAGACTTTACAAAGCTGTAGCCAAAGACGGGGCAATATCCTCTGTATGTTTGAAGAAGAAAGATGGGACTTTTACCGGGAATGACGCGAATAGGGTACAGCTGTTTCTCAGAACTCATTTCCCGAGGCCCTACCCCACGGCGGAAGGCGACAACATTCTGCCTGACACCCCATCAACGAATAAAATGGGAAGAAAGGAAAACTGGAAACTAGTGGGAACTTTTAAACCACTGAAATCACCCAGAGTAGATGGCATTTTTCCAGCACTAATCCAGAGAGGCCTAGGAATCATCTTAAGGTCTCTTCTGAGGTTGGTAAGGGGATCATAGCCCTGGGATATATACCAAGCGCATGCAGACGGGGAAAAGCGATTTTTATTCCGGAGGCGGGTAAAAGGGATCCTTTTCACCCTAAGTTTTCAAATCAATTTGCCTAACATCGTTCGTGCTCAAGACGGTATAGAAGTCATAGACTACTATATCAGAACTAACGGTCTAAAGCGTAATCCACTACATCAATGTCAACACGCTAACCGGGCAGGACGGACAACAACAATGCAACCAAAACCACCATAGTACCATTCACTAGGAGACGTAAGCTTGATCAGTTGAGAGCCATAAGGTTACATGACATGGAGGTGAAACGAGAAACGGAGGTAAAGCATTTGGGAATTACGCTATTCCAAAAAATTACTCTGGAAGAGTGGTCGAAAAACCACGAGGGCTCTGATTACTTGTAGGTCCATAGCAGGAAAAAAAATGGCATTGTAGCCCGGAGATATTACTTTGGATATACATTGCAATAGTAAGGCCAATGGTTACCTATCTGGGCAGAAAGAACTGAACTAAGCACACAACCCAGGGAGTTACACAAACTCCAAAGACTGGCTTGAATGTGTATCAGTGGGGCAATGAGGACATGCCCAACGGCACGCCTGAAGGTCCTTCTGGGATTAACCCCTATCCATCTGCACATACAGATGCAGGCAGGGAGGACAATATTCAGGATGGCCGGGAGTATCAGTGAGCGGTGAACTGCCTTAATTGAAGGAAGATTGATATTCTTTCTAGACGGTATCCTGAATTACTAATACCAAGGGATAACACAACAAAGTGTACCCTTTGATAACAAGTTTGAAACACGTTGGAGTAACAAGCAAACTGGGGGAGCGTGTCTGGGACATACCGCTAAAACTAGCACCTGTTTAACTGGTACACAGACGGATCCCTTCCAGCAGAGGGAGCGGGTGCCGGTGTCATTCATCATTATCAACGGCGCAACAACCGGTATCCAGTCTAGGCCTGCCTTAATAAGGAACTCTAGACATCCCGGTTTTGCGCCTAGGTCGAGTTGTCTGGCGTCCTGGCCTACGCCATTGCTCCATCTTAGGCAGGGTCTGCCTTGTCTTCTTTTTCTACCATAGATATTGCCCTTATAGACTTTCCGGGTGGGATCATCCTCATCCATACGGATTAAGTGACCCGTCCACCGTAACCAATTGAGCCGGATATTATCCACAACCAGACGGTCATGGTATCGCTCATAGATTTCGTCGTTATGTAGGCTACGGAATCGTCCATCCTCATGTAGGGGGCAGAAGATTCTTCGGAGGATTCTTCTCTCGAGCGCGGCCAAGAGTTCGCAATTTTTCTTGCTAAGAACCCAAGTCTCCGAGGAATACATGAGGACTGGCAAGATCATTGTCTTGTACAGTAAGACCCTATGGTGAGACGTTTCGAGCGGAACAGTTTTTGTAAGCTGAAATAGGCTCTGTTGGCTGACAACAACCGTGCACGGATTTCATCATCGTAGCTGTTATCGGTTGTGATTTTCGACCCTAGATAGGAGAAATTGTCAACGGTCTCAAAGTTGCATTCTCCTATCTTTATTCTTCCTGTTTGACCAGTGCGGTTTGATGTTGTTGGTTGGTTGGTCTTCGGTGCTGACGTTACCACCATATATTTTGTTTTGCCTTCTTTGATGTGCAGCCTAAGATCTCGCGGCGCCTGCTCGATCTGGATGAAAGCAGTTTGTACGTCTCGGGTGGTTCTTCAGATGATGTCGATATCGTCAGCATAGGCCAGTAGTTGGGTGGACTTAAAGAGGATCGTACCCCGCGCATTCACTCACCATCACGGATCTCTTTCTCGAGGGCCAGGTTAAAAAGGAGGCATGATAGGGCATTCCCTTGTCGTAGACCGTTGTTGATGTCGAATGGTCTTGAGAGTGATCCTGCTGCTTTTATCTGGCCTCGCACATTGGTCAGGGTCAGCCTGGTCAGTATCATTATCGATTTCTTCGGGATACCGAATTCCCTCATGGCCGTGTACAGTTTTACCCTGGCTATGCTATCATAGGCGGCTTTAAAGTCGATGAACAGATCGTGCAACTGTTGTCCATATTCCAACAGTTTTTCCATCGCTTGCCGCAGAGAGAAAATCTGATGTGTTGCTGATTTGCCTGGAGTGAAGTCTCTTTGGTATGGGCCAATGATGTTCTGGGCGTATGGGGCTATCCGGCCTAGCAAGATAGCCGAGAATATCTTATAGATGGTACTCAGCAACCTCTATAATTACTGCACTGTGTGATATCTCCCTTTTTATGTATGAGACAGATAATGCCTCGTTGCCAATCGTCAGGCATTGATTCGCTGTCCCATACCTTGAGCACAAGTTGATGAACCACTTGGTATAACTAAAATTGGTGGTGGCAGTATTTTTCCGTAGTTTTCAATTGGCGGGACCTCCAACTCGCCGATGTTCTGGTTGTTCAGTAGCTCATCAAAGTATTCAATCCATCGCTCCATTCTGTCGGAAATCAGACTTTCTTCTTTGTCTCGGCAGGATGAGCATCGAGGTGTATAAGGCTTCATCCTGCTGACTTCTTGTTAAAACTTGCGCGCCTGGTGCGGTTGCTCCCCGTCATTTTCTAGTTCACAGACTTGTTGGTTCTCCCAGGCTTCCTTTTTCTGTCTGTGAAGTCGCTTCTCCGCTCGACGGGTTCGTGATAAGTCTCTGCGCGTGCCCGCGTTCTTTGAGAATGCAACATTACTCGGTATGCGGCATTCTTCCATTTCGTTGCTAGCTTACATTCATCGTCAAACCAGCCGTTCCGACTTTTTTTGCGGCTGGGGCCAAGTATCTTTGTGGCCGTACCCCCGATAACGTCCTTCAGGTGGTTGTGAAGATCATTTGTTGATGCTTCACCTCCAGGTCCTCTGTTGACTGCGGTTATTGCGGTATCCATTTCCCTCTTATAGGTGTCGCGGAGGGCTGTGTTATGGATGGCTTCAGTGTTAACTCTCACCTGATTATCAGAGGGGATTCTAGGTGGTGTTGTTATTCGAGCTCGGAGCACCATGCCAACGAAATTGTGATGGGAATATAGGGCTTTGAAAGTGAGAGGATGAAATGCAATGTTACAATTAAATAAATCTCCCTACCAGTTCGAGTCAAGGGTAAAAGAAACAACGATGGTAAGCATGTCGTCGAAAGGGCGATTATTAGAAAACTTTCCTAGTTTAAGTTTACTCACCTGACATGATGACTTTTTGGGGTTTATCACCTGCTTTATATTTGAATATAAAGGATAAACTGCGGCTTAGCTGGTGAGTACACTTATATTCACAGCTTTTACTTTTAAACAGGAATTTTCAAGACAGTTTAATTTTTAAACAGTTATTATCTGGAGGAATTGAAACACATTTTAAAACAAAAAATGTATTTATTAAATACTGTAACAGTATACATATGTATATTTAAATAGCATCAACAAACTATAACATTGTTTACATTTAAAATTATCAACTCTTTTACAAAATATTTGTAAGCTACAACACAACAAGATTTTCCATCTTTTCATAGGCACCGAGAATTCTTCTTAATAAATTCTCTCAAGATCACTAGTTTGTAATGCAGGATATATTGCTACAATTTTGGCATTGCTTCATTGCAGATGTATCTTTTCATCAATACATCTGACGCCGTACTGATAAAATAAGGTAGCAATAGCGGGTACTTCCTATAATACACCTATCGTTTATTTACAATTACAGTCTCGATTTAAAAACAAAGCAATTGGATACTGAGTAAAGTATGACCAAAATTAAATATTATATAAAAACTATTTTTCTATTTTATCTAAGGAGACGCCTTTGTTTGCCTCCTTTTGTTCGGGTTCAATCTCGCCATTTTCCGCTTGGATTGCTTTCATTTTTTCTGGGTTATTCCACGGCTGTGTTTCACCCGATGCCCAAATCACATAGACAATACTGGTTATAACAAAAACACCGAATGAGATCCAGAATACTACTCGCCATTCGTAGAGATTTGCCTGAATAGAAATGGAAATTATATTGTAGACTTTGAATCTGTGGCTGGTATAAGGTTTTCAAGAGGTATTTAAGGACAACGCGAGCAGAGGAGCCAAAAGAGTTTGAGTGATTTTATGTGTAAAATGTTATGGGAGTAATTAGCTTGGTTGAAAGAAAATGGCAATGCTAAAAAAGTAGCTTTTGAAACCGCACATAAATTGTTCGAAACAATAACCAATTTTTGAGTTGATTATGGGTCACGTGAGACTCCAATTTCGACCTTGTTGCCTGCTTCGATTACTCGTGCCGATAAACCTGTTCCCCAAAATTCAATACATCATATTTGATCATTATAGAATTTATCAAATAAACATCTGAGAGAAGTTGGAAGATTCAAATGCTTTATCTAATGGTGCAATCAGTGAAACGAACTAACAAAAAATCCGGTAAAGACGAAATATGCTACTTTGAAAAAATTGGGCACTTCAATACTTACATTTGGTGTTAACACTCCGACTATATAAGGAGCCAGAATGCCAGTTATTGCGCCGATTCCGTTCACAATAGCCATTAACGTTCCGGCATAGTTCGGACTCAAATCCAAAGGATTCACTTTCATTCCTGGGTAGAACGTACCCATGAGACCCATGGCAATTGTGAAAAGTACAACAGAATTGGTTTTGCTGCATCCAGCATATGAGGCCAACACAGTGAAGACGGCTGGTCCAATGGCAGCTATAGAAATTAATAGAAAATGGGAATTAGAATTTAAAGTAATCACAAACAAATGAATCTAAATGATTAAGGATAACGATTGTTTATGAAGCTCGTCCAGGAGAAATGAGAAAAGAAAACTGTTGTTAACGAATTTGTGCGTTATTAAAATATACTTACCAATTGTTGTGAAAACTTTTCGAGACATTGTGATTCCCATAATATTCTTTGTTATCATCCAGTCGCCAAGAAAGCCAGTAGTGATTGAAACAATCCACATCACAGCATAGGGAAGCGCCGAGAATAATCCATTCTCTTTGATGGGGAAGTTGAGAACGTCGCTCATGTACTTTGGAAGATCTGTGACCATAATGAAAAATCCCCAATCGTGGCCAATTTGGGCGCAGATTAGAGCAAGCATAGGAGCACTAGTGATGATTGCTTTCCATGGTACAGGTGGCAGATTACGATCACGTTTCAATACGCCAAGTTCGCGTTCTAAAAATTCTTTTTCTTCATCTTTGATAAATGGATGCGATCCGGGATTGCTGTAGCAAATCAATGTCTGTAAGGAATCCTCATTGAATGGTACGAACTAGCCTTCAACCCTGGGAGTTCTAGAGTACTTACGAAGATGATGAACCATAACACTCCCAAACCACCGAAAAAATAGAATACAGAATGCCAGCCATCGATGTGATGTAGGAGAAGACCTGATAAAGCTGTTCCTAGGATAGTTCCAACCTGAAAAAAGCAATTATGTTAATGTATAGAAGAGTTTATAACACTGAAAGTATGTTCTCTTTTTGAAATCAATTTGTTTGGGAAAGGTGGTTTGAGCGCTCTCAACAAATTCAAATTGCTAGAAGTATGCCAATCATAATCTTCAATGTGAGGCATTGCACGTCAATCACTGTTCGTTTCTGACAGAACGGTTCAACTCCGAACCGTTTTATTTAAATTGTAGTTCATAAGTGGAGAGGTTCTTAAATCCTTGTTTATCTTAACAACCGATCTTTGTTTCGGTCGACCCATAGGATCGTTTCCCACTGAGCGAGGCGCAGGCCAATTTTATCGAAGGGGCGACCCCATATATCGATTTCTCAACCATGGATGCAACCCCATTCTCATTTCGGACGTGATTGTAGCGCCTTCATCATCACGACCACCAATGTAAAAGGACCGTTCATTTATTATTTTGGTACAATTGCATATTCAAACTGTGCAAGACGAGTTTTTGAAAAAAATCTTTGAGGAAACAATAAAGACTCATCATGGAAACACAACGAAGCATCATGTTTCAAACGTACAGTAATGTGAAAGAGACTTCGACCATGAAAACACAGACTGGTCTGGAAAGGAACATTCCGGTTTCCAAACGTAAAACCCCGCTGGGAAAAATATACCCAAGCTAGTCGAACATGAAACAAGTCGGGAAACCGGAAGCTGGGCGCTTCAGGTACGAAAGGTTTTGTGTATTTCTTAGTACGTAGCACGTAATATATCCATATGTTATGTGAGAGTATCTACCTTCGGGTGATATTGACATTCATAGTGTTCAATTTTCAAAGAAGCAACAAATTTGAGGTATTATAACTTTGTTACTAATGGTGCGATTTCCACCAAACTTGGTAGGATCATGCTCTATATTATAGCCTATATCACTACAAAATTTCATGGTACTAGAATGAACGTAAGGGGGGTTTCTAACCAATTACAAAAAATTGTAGTAATATACTATTATTAACTTTATTTAAACAGATATCGGCATGGAAGGTATTTCGGAGCCCAGGCACCATATAGTGGCAGCCTCCTGATTTTTTTCAGATTTTTCGGTTTGGTAGTTTCTGAGAATGGCCCCCTTAAAGAAGTGATCACTTTCAACCCCCCGGGCTCCCCACCCTTCCAACGAATGTCAAAACTAAGATCGGCTTTGAAAAGTACTGGTCGATACCTTTAATTTGATACCCCACATGACTATATTTGATGAAAAAAAATTTTACACCCCCCTTTTGCATGTATGGGGACCCCCCTTTAAATTCGACGTAAAAGGATATAATTCACTGTATGCGTGAGCGTTCACAGTTCCCACCTTTCTACCAAATTTGGTGTCAATCGCTATAACCGTCTCCGAGAAAAATGCGTGTGACGGACAGACAAACAGACAGACAGACACACAGACAGACGGACGGACAGACAGACAGACAGACGGTAAACCGATTTTAATAAGGTTTTGTGTTTACACAAAACTTCATTTTTAAGGTTTTGTGTTTACACAAAACCTTAAAAATGAAAGCCAGAATCAAAATAGGTTGCAAATAATGCAAATCATCCACTTCCGCAATCATTGCCGATATTTGGAGCAGTTGTCTGGCCATTGAAGTTGAGGAAACAATAAAACGAATGAAATCGGGAAAAGCAACAGGGCGAAACATCTCAACTCTGGAATGCGAAGAGCTGGGACCAAATACTGTATTCCAGTAAATACTTTAATTGGGTTATTCAGAAAGGTGGAACACCATCTGGTTGGCAAGGAAGTACCACAGTTCCAATATGGAAAAAAAGGTAGTCCAGCAGAAATTCAAATGACCGTCTGATCCGGTTACTTTTCCATACCATGAAGAACGCATTCTTGACAACCGCAGTGACCTGCCCAGAATTGAGCGATTTAAATACCTCGAGTCAATGCTGTCAGCCAATGGAGAACTGCGTTATGAAACTGCTTCAGACATTAACGCACCCTGGTTGAAGTGGCGTTCCACAACTGGTGTTCTTTGTGAGCGACGTATCAATGAACGTCTCAAATCCAAAATTTACCGCAATGTCGTCCGTCGAGCCGCTCTCTATGGTTCTGAGTGTTGGCCGACTATAAAAGACAATGAACGGCATCTTGCGGTAATGGAGACGAAAATGTTGCGTTGGACTAATGGCGTGATACGCTTTGATCATATCCGAAATGAGGATATCCGCGATCGATATGTGGTTTCACCGATCGTGGAAAAACTACGAGAGAGGTATCTTCGATGTGAGGCATTCTCATTCTCGCTAACGAGAATTCATTTATTTCTTCAGTTGTGTGTGTCGTCTTTTTTGGCTTATTTTATAATGAAAAAAAAGACAAATTTTATTTTTAATGCCGAATACTGAGTTTTTTATTCCTTATATGTTGAGCACCAGTTGTCCTCTTCCTCAGTGAGTTTTTGTCAGAGACAAAAGTGACCCTCTGACAAAAACTCACTGAGGAAGAGGACAACTGATCCTCGGTATACTAGTACATGAGGAATAAAAGTCACTATTCGCCATTAAAAAATAAAATTTGTCTTTTTTTCATTAGAGAATTCACTTGCCAAGATTGGTCTGTACATCGAAGTTTACGCTGAAATTAAGCAAAAATCGCAACCGAAACAACAAATTCAAGGCACCGAAACGAATACCACTCCCGCCACCACATCTGCAGTTGAAGGCTCTAAAAACATAGCTCAATAAGACGTGAGATATGCTAGCGTTTTGAAATCCCTACACTGGCTTAAACGATGAACAAGTTTATGGTCTCCTTGCAAAACATGATGCTATGATCACTAGAATGGAAACCGCCGTCAGCCACTATAAACTGGAAATACGACAATTCCTGTTTGACAAAGAAATCGACATAATGCTCAAATCCGAAACGCATTTGACTATGAAACTAATCATTCGGAAGGAAAAGCCGACGGCGGTATCGGAATACTTTTCAGATCCCGTATTAAACATTATCTTCTAGGAGATTACTGCAAAGACTACTTCCAAGCAACTTCATTCCGATTACTGGAATGGGTAGGCGAGATAACCATCATTGCGATCTATTGTCCTTCAAAGTTTAAACTTTTTAGACGTTCGAAGGATTTTTTAACACACTGGGAAACGTATTTGCTGCAACTGGGGATTTTCTTGCAAAATGCACTCAATGGGGGTCCAGACTGATCACTCCCAAGGGAAGACAGTTTTGAGACGTCTCATTTTGACAGCGAAATAGACAAATCCCTGTTTAAACTTAACGAAATAATGATCGTGACTGCGCAGCTCTCTACTCCACGCCCATGTATCGCTAACCTTCCAAAAAATATAATAGTACACCGCATAGCATACTACAACTGATCCAAGTAAAGCGGAAGTTGAGAAGACAATGGCATCAAATGATTTTTCCCTGTAGAAAGCTACAAGAAAGTTGAACAGACCTGCTCAATTCGAGTCGCCACTGAGATCAGCAGATAACAACTGGGCAAGAAGTGATTCCTAAAAAGGGACGGCATTTGCAAAACAGCTCAAAAAGGTATCGATTTACCGGAGAGGGAGTCTAGACTTCCAAAAATATCCATAGCAACGCCGAAGGGAAGTTTTTCGTTTGGGGCCAAATAAATTGCTGAAGATTTTAGAGAAGAAATGGATTCAAAGAAAGCTCCAGGATATGACCTAATGAGGGAAAAATGTTGAAAAAACTTCCAGGTATCACCATCACTCACGTAACTAACATATTCAACGCAATTCTCCGTCTCGCCTATTTTCCAAAGGCAATGGAAGTTTCAGAAGTTACAATGATTGTTAACTGTGGGAAGGGCCGAACTCAGATTGCATCATACAGGCCTATAAGTCTGCTACCCATCCTCCCAAATGTGTTTGAAACACTACTATCTTCAAAAATCATCTAGTGGAAAACAAAGTAATTCCTTAGTTTGGCCTTTGAGGAAAGCATGGTACTATCGAATAAGTTCACAGGATTGTCTCTGAGATTAGGAGTCCACTGGAGGATAGAAAGTATTGCGCAGTGGTCTTTTTGGACGTAGCGCAACCTTTCGACGAAGTGTGGCATTAAGTTCCGATTTTTAAAATAAACAGACAGATAGATAGACATTGAATCACACACACACACAATCTTAAAAAGCTGCTTCCAGTACAGGGCTTTTGGAATCTTTTCTCTTGGAGTGCAATTTAGGGTGAAAAAAAAGTTTCACGTCTCGCGAGTAAACATCAACAAGTTGGAGCCCCTCAAGGTAGTGTCTTTGGACCGACATTCTACCTCATCTATAGTTCGGATCTACCCACCAAAATTTGTGGTTTGAGGTGAAGGAGATGGTTGCTAATGTTAACCGGGTGCGCACTACTATTATTTTGATTGCAGCTGTATCAACAGTGGTAGATCCGACTTCGCTGTTTCGTGTTTCGTCCAAAATATAGAAATGCACCTAACTCAACACCAACATAATATTGAGATTGATTCGGGCCAATGTTCTTTTTCTGCTGCTATATGGGAGCACACAATTCCAAACGAAAAGCTTCGTCTGAGTACGGGTCAGCTACCCAGCAACTGCTGTTGTTTATGTCATGTGATGTAACCCGCTATCCCAGGCGAGTGGGTCGCGTTAGAAAATGGTTACATAGAATAGTGGAGGAGGAGTGCAAACTCCTCGGGAAGCCCTGGAGGTAGCTGAAAGGCATTCTAGCAAACTGTCACCGATGATGAGCCATTTAGAGGTAAATGGCAATCAGATAAATATCTTCTCACGTACTTTTGAAACTTCCTTCGCCTTACTAGTGAGGGCACCGTAGATACACGGATTTCTTTAGTTCGGAATATTTTCCTTACGTTCCGTAACCCATATTCAAATTAATTGAATTTGAGCGGAACTCTTTGCCTGGAAGCTGAAAATGTACATGTTCTGGGAACATCGAGCATATTAGAATTGCAATTGCAGGTAGATATTGGTTTTGCTTTACATAAAATTATAAAAAAAATTATACTTTGTGCATGCAAGTGTTATTTTATGTTAGTACATTTCTAAGTTCTGAATGCAGGGACCCTGTGTGGAAAGATCATAAAGGAACCGGCATCTAAAAATATTTCACTTTCCTATTTACCTACTCTTTGTTCACATGCATGGGCATTTGTTAATGTAATACTCATTCCGGAACTAGGGCAGAGACAAAAACAGAAGCAATTATCGAAGTGATAGAGGCGGGTATTTATGTTTACTATGGAAATTATTATGCGTACAATTATATTCAGAATAGCTGAGTAAATGTAATATATGTACATACCTGTCCTCCACCAAACACTAACGATCCCAATTTACTCCTCTCCTTCAACGGAATCCATGATGCCAGCAGCGCACTAAGAGCTGGGAAAGTAGTACCCTCACCAGCACCCATCAAAACACGTAGAATAATTAGAGCTGTAGATCCACCAGACTCTACAACTACCGGTGTAATTAGTGTAAATATGGCAGTGGATAAAATTCCTAAACTCAAGGTATATTTTCCGCCAAACTTTTCCGCCAGCATACCACCGGGTAGATGTGTAACAACATATCCCCAGTAAAAAGATGATAGAATGATTCCTTGCAGTTCTTCAGACCAATCAAATTCACCGGAACTCTGGAAATGAAGTTATACTTATATCAATACCCGGTAAATGTTAAAAAAATATGCAATATAACTTTGGAAATAATACAACTGTTGTCGTAAACAGTAATTACCTGATTATGTGATGGACAATGAGTCCATATACTCATTCTCTGTGCTATCTAAATTATAGGCTCTTGAATATTTATTGAATGATAAAGTCTCAGGCTAGCTAGTGCTTCCGATAAACAGATGGATAGTTCAAGCTGTGTTTATCAATAAATAATTTAAATTAAGCCAATTTGTATCTTTTCAGAGACTAGTTTCAGGAATGCACGTGCAAATAAAATTATTAGTAACAACTCAGGAAACCGGAAACTGGATACTTGAGGAATGAAAGGTTTTGTGTATTTCTTTTATAAAACCATTTGAGTGGAGTGAGCGAGTGGTCCCTTTAGTAACTAGCACATAATATATGCATATATTATGTCAGAATATGCACTTTCGCGTGATATTGACATTCAAAGTCTTGAATTTGGACAGAAGCGACAACTTTGATCTATTATGACTTTGTCAGTAATAGTGCGACTTCCATCAATATTGGCAGGATCTTGCTCTATGTTATAGCCTACATTACTACTAAAAATTATAGCATTATACTATTATTAACTTCATTTGATCAGATATCGGTATGGAGTGTATTTCGGAGGCTAGTTACGTAGTTTCTGGGAATGGGTCCGTGAAAGAACTGATCAGTTTCGACAACCTGCACTCTCCACCTTTCTAACAAATGTCAAAACTAAAACCAGCTTCGGACATGACTACATTTGCTGCAAAAAAAATTTCACCCCGCTTTTGCATGTATGGGGATCCCTTCCCTTAAATTCGACGTAGAATGATGTAACTCACTGTATGGGTGAGCGTTCACAGTTCCCAATCGCTACAACCTTTTTTGAGAAAAATCACAGACAGACAGGTGGATAGACGGACAATCGGAGAGACGGACAAACGGACAAGCGGATAGACGGACAGACGGAGGCGGTCCTCATCACTAAGCGTCGCAAAAGAAATTACGCCTGCATTAGAATCGGGAATAGTATCATCACTTCCAAGCCGGCCATCAAATACTTGAGGGTGATGATAGACGGAAAACTCAATTTCAAGCAGCACATAGAGCATACTTGCAAAAAAGCATCCACCACGAGTATGGCTCTCGCAAGGATGATGCCGAACGTAGGAGGACCGTGGCATACTTGCAGTCTGCTCACAGCCAGGGTCGTGAGTTCTATCATGCTGTATGCAGTCCCAGTTTGGGGAAACGCGCTGCAGGTTTTAGGCAATGTGTATAAACTGAGTACGGTTTTTTCGGAGAATGGTAGCTTGCCAGGAAGACTAGGATGCGATCAATTCCATGATCGCAGTAATCCAGGAGAAACTGCGAAAAGCAGAAAAAGTGAGGAAGGCGTGGTTACGAACCCCGCGGGAAGACGGAAGGAGACCTAGCTAAAGTAAGCTAACTCCGCCCCGTGATGTAATACGCAAAGGTGGTTCCACGGGGTGGGGGGAATTGGGGGCGGTTTTAGTGGGTATAAATCCCACACTCTAGCGTACCCAGACCAGAGTCTTTTGAAGATTTCCACCTCCTTAAAAAAAGACGGACGGACGGACAGACGGATAGACGGACAGACGGACAGACGGATAGACGGATAGACGGACAGACAGACTGTAAATCGTTTTAATAAGGTTTTGCTTTATATAAAACCGTAAAAAATGGGATTTTTTGGCGTAATCGGAAACTTTTTAGTTCTAAATAGGATGAGAAAGGGTTGCATTCGGGATCGGATGCAAGTAATCCACATTTTTCATTTCATACAGGGGCATCATTATGATTTTTTTTTAAAATTTTCTATTGGGTAGTTTCTAGCAACGAGTTTCTTCTCTCTCTGTAAGGCAGGGATGCAGAAGTAAAATCTTTATCAGAAAATAACAATCGATATTTTTAATTTGATATTCGAACCTACAACTCTAAAATTGTGCACATCCCTCTGCGTGCATTGGGAGTTCCCTGAAATTTAACAAAGGTCACTGCACACATTGGATTTTTTATAGTTTACTTATTTCCACTATTTTCGAATAAAATCGGTATGACAAATAGATAGATGGACAGAAAAGGAGCTACAACGTCTTAAGGATAGCATAAACGTGAGCTGCAAATAGCATCTAGAGTTCTGCAGTCAAATACTGCCTTTACCTCCTCGATTGCTTATACGTCATGCAGTGGAAACCACTATTGCAGGATGGCCGACGAGTAGGTTATTCCAAAAGTACATGGCACAGAACAATGAAGGAGGAGTGCAAGCCAATGTCTTTATAATGGAATATATGCATTAAACAAATCGAATAACTTTCGTTGGCAATTAGCGCCGACTGAATCAATTGAGGAGTGGCAAGAGATATGGGACGATTCATGAAAATGGCCCTGAGTAGGTATTAACCTACCTTTACATATCTTATGTCTTTGCTGGGCACACGTATATTAATAAATTATTATAATGATCGTTCTCGTTGAAGTGTGTTAGAACACTTCATTCAAAACTGTAACGGTGCACTACAGGATTACACTAACCTGTGGGAGGCAATGTGGTCAGCATTGCAGTCGCCCGAGATTATTACCCTGACTTAACTCAGGTACTCATTGACAGCTAGGTCGGCTGGTATCCAACGTCAAATCACGATACAAATTCCATTGCCACCAATGAGATTTGAACTGCGACCTTCCGTACGCCAGCCTTGTGCTCTAACCATTCAGCTATCCGAACTACGTATAGTAAAGACCATCATATGTAGTTAGCTTCATTACCTTATACAATTGATGGCATGCGCAAACGATGTGGATATTATGACCCGATCAATCTTCCGTAATGAGAAGGGGTCTCAAGATTGGGGACTAAAAGTAGCTGAAGTAAGGTGCGATAACCTACTCCCATGAGGCACTGAATCAGGATGGGCGCATACAAATTTAAGCAGAAGGCTCCCTACCTAGTGATAAATGTCACGAAATTTATTGGCAAATTATGGATACTGCGATCCCCCTCTTTACGTTGTTAAAAAAGGGCACAGAAAGACAAAGCAGAGATCTGCAAGATGTGAGTACTAATATGCTGGTGCAGGCTTTGGAAAAGATAGATTCTCACAATGAAACGTTTTTCACAATCTATTCGGAGGAATCAAGGAAGGAGAGAATGAAGTTGAACGAACTTTGCAGCCAAGAAAACAAGTCGGGAAACCGGAAGTTCGGCGCTTCATGTATGAAAGGTTTTGTTTGCTTCTTCTATAAGTATATTTGAGTGCAAAACTATCCCATTTGTACGAAGCCTATTATGTATATGCATTTAGTATGTCTGACTATGTAGTCACTTTAGTGTGATATTGATATTTAGTCGCAGCAAATTTACAAGGTAAAGTCAACTTTGAGATACAGTAACTTTGTTACTAATGGTGTGATTTTGATCAAACTTGGGGATAATATGCTTCATATTATATTTTATACTACTACCAACTTTTATAACTCTGTGATAAACTTAAGGGGATTTTACTCAATTTCCCCGAAAATATGGTAATATACTATTATTATCTTAATTTGAACAGATAGCTTCATGATTTTTTTCAGATTTTTCGGTTGGGTATTTTCTGAGAATGGGTCCGTTAGAGAAATCATCACTTTCCACTCCTCCCACTCCCCGCCTTTCAAACGAATCTCCAAACTAGGACCGGCATCGATAAGTACTGACCGGGAACTTTCATTTGATACCCCACATGACTACATTCGGTGAACAAAATTTTTACACCCTCCTTGTACATATATGGGTACCGCCCCGCCCTAAATATCAATGTATGAAGATATCACTCACTGCATGTCTGGGCGTCCACGTTCCCACCTTTTCACCAAATTTTGTGTCAATCGGTATAGCCGTTTCTGAGAAAAGTTCGTGTGACAGATAGACAGACAGACAGACAGACCGACATTGAATCGATTTTAATAAGGTTTTGTTTTGCAAAAAAAAAACCTTAAAAAGGCAAGGAAATGCTGGAGGTGCCAATTCAAGCAAACAACAGCCTCTTTTTGATTGTGAGTATCCAAAAAATTGATAAAGGCTATCCTGTCAATCTTTTCTTGCAGAATCTTTTTTCTACAAACGAAGACTTTCTAAGATGTTTGCGAATGCTTCAAGAAAGCCTATGGTGCCGCGAACAATTAACACCTTTTCACTACTTGCTCCTTACTGGAGCAACCCTGAATGTTGTATCAAGCTGTTGTCAATCTTTCTATCCCAAAACTTATTTCGGCCACCGTGCTTCGTATGAGGGACTTAACACCCACCCAACGAATGCGGGTGTCCACTGAAAAAAGGTGTAACATTAGAACTGGTCAGTACAGCAGGGCCTTAACATCAATATGATGCCTGACTCCGGGCTATAGGCTTCATCTACTTCCATTCCAATACTACAATACTATTCTATTAATTCCAGTAACTGTTAAATGAAAGTGGCTTTTATTTGAACCCACGAAAACATTAACTATTTCTTCGGGCAGGTTCTTTATTATTAAGGTTTTGTGTAAACACAAAACCTTATTAAAATCGGTTTACTGTCTGTCTGTCTGTTTGTCTGTCTGTCTGTCTGTCTGTCCGTCTGTCTGTCTGTCTGTCTGTCTGTCCGTCACACGCATTTTTCTCGGAGACGGTTATAGCGATTGACACCAATTTTGGTAGAAAGGTGGGAACTGTGAACGCTCACGCATACAGTGAATTAGATCCTTTTACGTCGAATTTAAGGGGGGGTCCCCATACATGCAAAAGGGGGGTGTACATTTTTTTTTCATCAAATATAGTCAAGTGGGGTATCAAATTAAAGGTCTCGATTAGTACTTTTCAAAGCCGATCTTATTTTTGACATTCGTTGGAAGTGTGGGGAGCGCGGGGGGTTGAAAGTGATCACTTCTTTAAGGGGGCCATTCTCAGAAACTACCAAACCGGTAAATCTGAAAAAAATCAGGAGGCTGCCACTATATGGTGCCTAGGCTCCGAAATACCTTCCATGCCGATATCTGTTTAAATAAAGTTAATAATAGTATATTACTACAATTTTTTGTAATTGGTTAGAAACCCCCCCTTAAGTTCATCCTAGTACCATGAAATTTTGTAGTGATATAGGCTATAATATAGAGCATGATCTTACCAAGTTTGGTGGAAATCGTACTATTACTAACAAAGTTATAATACCTCAAATTTGTCGCTTCTTTGAAAATTTAAGACTTCATAGTCAATATCACCCGAAAGTAGATACTCTCACATAATATATGGATATATTACGTGCTACGTACTAAGAAATACACAAAACCTTTCGTACCTGAAGCGTCCAGCTTCCGGTTTCCCGACTTGTATTTATGCTTTCATTCGGTGACGTGACACACCCAGCCGATGCCGCTACATTTGATGAAGTGATACTAGCGCAAAACAAAACCTTATTATGATAAAATCAGTTCAATGTCTGTCTGTCTGTAACACGCACTTTTCTCAAAAACGGCTATACCGATTGACACGAAATTTGGTGAGAAGGTGGCAACTGTGGACCCCTAGACATGCAGTGAGTGATATCCTTCTAGGTTGAATTTGGGGGGGGGGGCCCATACATGTAAAAGGGGGGTGTAAATTTGTTTTTCACCGAATATTATTATGTGGGGTATCAAATGAAAGGTCTCAATTAGTACTTTTCGAAGCCGGTCTTAGTTTTCAGATTTGTTAAAAAGGCGGGGAGTGAGAGGGGTGGGAAGTGATGATTTCTTTAACGGACCCATTCTCAGAAACTACCCAATCGAAAAATCTGAAAAAAATCATGAAGCTGCCTCTATATGGTGCTCGGGCTGCAAAATAATCTTCATATCGATATCTGTTCAAATTAAGTTAATAATAGTATATTACCGTATTTTTGGAGAAATTGAGAAAAACCCCCATTAGGTGTATCCTAGAATTACAAAAGTTGGTAGTAGTATAAAATATAATATGGAGCATATTATCCCCAAGTTTGATCAAAATCATACTATTAGTAACAAAGTTACAGTAGCTCAAAGTTGGCTCTCCCCTGTAAATTTACTGCAACTAAATATCAATATCACATTGAAGTGGGTAGTCAGACATGCTATATGCAAATACATAACGGGCTACGTACAAATGGAATAGTTCTACACTTAAATATACTGGAGGGGGCTTTGCGGGTGGTGTCTGCGTACCGCACTGTCTCTGAGCCGGCCGTGATGGTGATCGCGGGAGTGATCCCCGTTGCCCTTCTTGCTAAGGAGCGTCAGGCCATATACAAGCGCAAGCGAGATGAGCCAAGGGAGGTGGTTGCTCGCGAAGAACGGCAACGCACTCTAGACGAGTGGCAGTTCTCGTGGCAAAATGAAACTAGAGGCAGATGGACTGTGCGGCTCATTGGCAACTTAGGTGCGTGGCTGAATCGGAAGCATGGTGAGACTGACTATTTCCTTACCCAATTTTTAAGTGGGCATGGAAGTTTTCACTACCAAAAAAAAAACGTACCGAATCGGGAGTTTAACACTGTGTGTATAAATGCATTCACCTACCCTACCCAAAAAAAAAACACTTAAATATACACAGAGAAGAAGCAAACAAAACCTTTCAGCGCCCAGCTTCCGGTTTCCCGACTTGTTTTACAGAGGCGGCAATCTTAAATAGAAGTTTAGCGGGAACTGCTTCCTCTTTACACCGGCCTATTTGGATTTAAACAGGGCCCCATCCTCTCCGCAAACTTCTTCTACCTTTTTGGGGTGGATCCGAAGCGGGCATTGTACGGGTTGCAGTTCGCCTTCATAATTCAACGACATAAATTCCAAACAATTATACTCAAAGGAAAAATGAAGATGACATGGAAATGGCTTCGTATGTTAGAAACTTCTCTTCATGATTCTCCACATTGTGAACCAGGTCATTTACACTACTAACTCAAACCTATCCGACATTTCTCATGTCAACAAGGTTCTAAATTCTGCAAACGGCGCCTTAAAATTGCTATACCATATTCTTCTCTTCACTAAGGTCACTCTCTCAAAGGCTAAGGTTTTTTGGTATACGCGGTTAATCCGACCATTTATCACTTTCGGTTTTATCTTCTGGACAGACACCTCTCGGTATTAGATAGAGAGGTGGCTTTCTGTGTGTGTGTTGTAGCCTCCGGTATTGTACTGGCATATTCAAATATGATGATGTTCTATGAAACCTTCATAACATTGTGAATCGATGCCATCATGGCCTGACACGTACTAAAATTCTTTGGAGAATGTCAGTCGCACCCTAAGATTGAGATCTGCCAGGAAAACTTTCTTCCCTTTTCTCCAAGTGCCTAACATCAGTCGACATATTTAGGTACTATTAATTAGTTCTCTATCTACACCATAATCTTGGAATATGTTATCTGTTAAGGTTTCTGTTGAGTTATGTAATTTTAAAATGTGAAGTCTCTATTAATTAATAAAAATATTTGAAATTTTATACAGATGGTATAAAATCTGGACTGATAGATGGCGGTTCACTAAAATTATAAATTTTCGGTACAATTTGATCAGAAGATATAGGTACCTTTATATATACTATATATATCTACATATGATATGGACTGTAAGCACCTACCGAACTTTCACTTTCGTATTCATCGTCGATGGCACATTCTCCTTCACCTACTTCCGCTCCTGGTGGATGAGTTTTCGAAATGACCATTTGTGTGATTGCTACCGACAGGCATATTCGCATTGTGTATGCATTGCAAATCGCCAAAAATCCCATGATAGCGAGGATAATACGTTGGGGGACTATAAAAACTGAAAAATGTAAAGCGAAAACAAAATTTAGTTGTATTCGAAAAAAGTTAATTTAGAATGATAAACAACAGATAAGGAAAGAATAAAAACACAATCGTTATTTTCTGCTAAGACGGGATTTGATTTCTTTGTGTATGCGTACTTCGGAAACTAGTCATGTTTTTTGTGTAGTACACTTGCAAATAGTTGTTAATAATGATACGATTTTTTTCAAACTTTCTAACATCATATCCTATATTCGTTTTGAGAATGATGGGGTCTTAAGTCCGCATCAAGTTAATGCTGGGCCGGACCAAATAGGGAGTAACTTACTCCCTCTTTCTTGGTCCACGGACCCCTCACTTAGGGCTTGCACCCAAACTTTTCAAAAAAGTCAAGCGATGACGGCTCCATCCGCAAAAAAAGTCGGAACAGTTGGTTCGATGATGAATGTAAACTAGCAACGGAACGGAAGAATGCCGTATAACGAGTAACGTTGCATTCTCGAAGACCGCGGGCACGCGCGGAGACCTATCACGAACTCCGTTGAATGGAGAAGCAACTTCACAAACGGAAAAAGGAAGCTTGGGAAAACCAACAGGCCTGTGAACTCGAAAAGTACAGGGAGCAACCGTATCAGGCGCGGAAGTTTCGCTAACAAGTCAGCAGGATGAAGCCTTATACACCTCAGTGCTCATCCTGCCGAGACAAAGAGGGAAATCTGATTGCCGACAGAATGGGTATATTGCAGCGATGGGTTGAGTATTTTGATGAATTGCTGTAGCACTCACCAACTGAAGCACCCGTGCAATTCATCGGCTTAAAAATCATAAGTCGCCAGGAGCCGATGGAATTACATCCGAATTAGTTAAATATGGAAGCGACCAATTACACCAAGCGGTTCGTCAACTGATGCTCAAGGTGTGGAGGAGCGAATGAATACCTGACCACCTGGCCACGAGGCACTATCTGTTGCATACATAAAAAGGGAGCTATCACGCAGTGGAGCACTTATACAGGTATCTCGTTGCCGAGTACCCTCTATATGATATTCTTCCTAGGTCAAATAATCGAATACGCCCGGATCATCATTGACCCATACCAAAGAGGTTTCACTTCAGGGAAAATAGCAACAGATCAGATTTTCTCCCTGCGTTGTCGGAATATGGACATCAGTTGCACCATCTTTTCATCGACTTTAAGGCGGCCTATGATAGCATAGCCAGAAACAATTCGGTATCCCGACGAAATTGATAAGATTCACTAGGCTAACCTTGACTAATGTGGGAGTTCAGATAAAAGTAGCAGGATCACTGTCGCGACGATTCAATATCAATAACGGTCTAAGACAAGGGGATGCTCTATCACGCGTCCTCTTTAACCTGACCCTGGATAAAGTGATTCACGATGCAGATGTGAATGCGAGAGGCACCATCCTCTTTACGTCCACCCAATTACTGGCCTATGCTGACGGTAGCGACATCATGGAAAGAACGGCCCGAGACGTATAAACCGCCTTCGTCCAGAACGGGTAGGAAACGCGAGATATTGGGCTGCACATCAATGAAGGCAAGACGAAATATACGGTGGCAACGTCAGTACCAAAAACCAATTAATAAACAATATCAAATCGCACCAATCAAACGAGAACAAGTCGGGAAACCGGAAGCTAGACGCTTCAGGTATGAAAGGTTTTGTGTATTTCGTTTATAAGGAGATTTGGACGTGCATTTGTCCCATTAGCATGTAGCACGTAAAATATGCATATATTATGTATGTGAAAAAAGCCACTTTCAAGTGATATTGACATTCATAGTCTTGAATTTGCAGAGGAGCGCAGATTTGACCTAGTATAACTTTGTTAGTAATAGTGCGATTTTCACCAAATTTGGCAGAATCATGATCTATACTGTAGCCTACATTGCTACAAAATTTTGTGGTTCTAGGGTGAACTTAAGGGGGGTTTTCCTGTCAATTACTAAAAATTATAGTAATATACTATTAGTAACTTTATTTGAACAGGTATCGATATGGAGGGTATTTCGGAGCCTAGGCACCATATAGTGGCAGCCCCCTGATTTTTTCCAGATTTTTCGGTTTGGTAGTTGCTGAGAATGGGTTCGTTAAAAAAATGACTACTTTCAACCCCCCGCACTCCCCACCTTTTCAGCAAAAGTCAAAACTAATACCGGCTTCGAAAAGTACTAACCGAGACCTTTAATTTGGTACCCCACATGACTATATTTGATGAAAAAAAAATTTACACCCCCCTTTTGCATGTATGGGGACCCCCCCTTAAATTCGTCCTAAGAGGATGTAACTTACTATATGCGTGAGCGTTCACAGTTCCCATCTTTCTACCAAATTTGGTGTCAATCGCTATAACCGTCTCCGAGAAAAATGCGTGTGACGGACAGACAGACAGACAGACAGACAGACAGACAGACGGACAGACAGACAGACAGTAAACCGATTTTAATAAGGTTTTGTTTTACAAACAAAACCTTAATAAAAAAGATAGGAGACTACAGTTTTGAGACCGTTGATAGCTCTTCCTATCTAGGGTCGAAAATCACAACCAATAACAGTTCTAACGATGAAATCCGCACATGGTTGTTGGCATTCAATTCTTACTGTACAGGACAATGATCTTGCCCCTCGTGTATTCCTCCGAGAGTTGTGTTCTTAGCAAGAAAAATTGCGGACAATTGGTCGCGTTCGAGAGAAAAGTCATCCGAAAAATTTTTGGCCAACTACATGAGGATGGACGATTCCGTAGCCTACATAACGACGAAATATATAGGAGCGATACCGCGACCTTCTGGTTGTGTATAAAATTCGGCTCAATAGGTTGCGGTGGACAAGTCACTTAATCCGTATGGATGAGGATGATCGATCTAGCCCGGAAAATCCATAAAGGGTAAAGCGAATTAATTTGAACGAAAAACTTTTGACTGGTTGTTTTGAGTTGACTACAAGAGGTTGATCATTCTAAAGCGCAAATTAAAGTAGGCAAATTTACAGGTAGCGCCGTCATTTTGTTTCTTTTCCTCTTGTAGAAAAATTTGTGTATTTATATAAAATATGAATATCAATGACAACATGTAATTTCATTCAATGTAATAAATACTCTCAATGTTTTGCAAATGATTGTTGAAACACCTGATGTCTGGAAGATCCTCCCTCCTTAAGGGCGGTTTCAGTTAAAATTTGAAAATGTGGTAAAATACTGTTATTAATTTTGTTTGAACACAGATTGGTGTCAAATGTATTATATTTTGACGCCTATATTTTACATGTAGCCACCCTCAAGATTTTTTTTTTGTAGATTTTTGGACGAGATAGTTTGTGAGAATAATTCCCGGAGAAAAAAAATTTATACAGTCTGCGTATGTCCATCAAATTTCTCTTCAATAGATGCAGCCACTCCTGAGCAAAGTGCATTTGACAGATAGACAGGCAGCCTCTAAACCAATTTTAATAAGATTTTGGTTTTACGTCGAACCAAGCAAGCAAGCAGAAAACTAGAAACTTGGTGCTTCAGGTATGAAATCTTTTGTGTATTTATTATGTAAGAATATTTCAGGGGGGATTTATGCAATTTGTACCTAGATCGTAATGCATACTTATATAATTCTATACTATGCCTTTTAGTGATATACTGACATTCAAATTGTAAAGTTGAATAACTTTGGTCTTTTTAGCACCCGTACACCGTACTTTTGCATCAAATGTCAGAATAACTTTGAAAAGTACCAATCATGACCTTTCATTTGATAGCCTACATGGTTACATGATCACATTCTTAAAAAAAAAAATTAAACCGTCCATTCATAGGGACTCCCCCTGAAACTCAAGGTGGAACAATGTTACTCACTGCAAGTGGAAAATATGTGCGAATACATTTTTAAAAAATGATTCATAGTCGTCATAGTAGTCATTTTTGACATTTTATATAAAACAAAGCTACATTTGGAAAATACCGAAAATCCCCTTTTATTTTACCTTGAAAGTACAAGTCATGATATATGCATGCAGGCCGTGATACTGGAAAGTTTTGTAAAATACTACTAAAGTTAAGTTGGGTTTGGTAAGTTATGTTCTTGCCTTTCACGGTGTTGGTGCCTTCACTGCACACTAAGTTGTCACACGTGGTCATCAGTATCATATAAACTGCTTTGCGTCCAAAGTATCACACACAGGAAACCCGTAAAACCTTCCATACTTGAAGTATGGAGCTCCCGGTCTCCGACTTGTATGTATTTAGTCTAGTGTAAGCAAGCTATTGCTTATATTCATCAATTTTTGATTATCCAATGCTTCGAACTTTATATTTATAGCAATATGTAAATGTATACTTATTATAAAATATCACAAACAGTGGTGCGAATTTATAACTATGTTATTGCAAAAGTTTATTAATTCCGCTTTTAAAAATTAGAAAAGATAAGGCGTTCATTCATCAATTTCTCTTTTATTAGGTATACATATGTACAAGTACATGTGCATAAGTTTATTTCGTTAAACAGAGCGGTCGTTGTGCTGCGAGGTAGGTATTTATCTTGTTTTTATCTAAGTAATCCCTTGATTAATTTTGTATTTTATACATATTTAAATTATTGCGCAAATTTGTAGATAAGTATAAGCAAATCTCTTACATTACACACACGAATTAAATTGAAATTGTTTATATCCGGAATACTGCCCTTGTTGTTTTTGAGAAAATGGATTAAATGTTAATGCTAAATTTTGAACAATGCCATTCGAGGTAGCCTGTGGATTAGATTCTGTAGATTCTGTTGTTAACTTTGGCGTATCTTTTTCTTGATGGTCAAAATTTGATGCTTGTGAGCTTTCTAGCAAACAATATTAGGAAAATAAGTTACTTGTAGAGAATGCCTTTTAGTGCACGAAATATTTTTCTTTAAAATGGCAAAACAACTCGAATTCATCTTCAAATTAATATGCTTCAGTTAGTTACTCTACCTTCCCCAAGTTGGAGATTTGGAAATTCATAGAAAAGTGGTCTCCTTTACAAATAAAGTAGATGGTGTTATTCTCCTATTGATCAGAACCACATTATAATTCCGGAGAAAGTGATCATTACGCTAATTCATATGTCCCCTGCACAGCCTTCTCTAGTCTTTCTCCATTCACTTTAATATTTAAAATACCACTATTACCATTCTTTGATCAATGATGATTTGACCTTAATAAGCTTTTGTTTGAAATAAAACCTTAAAAATATATGGTTGCCGCTATCTCTTGAATGGGGCATTACGAGTCAACCAAACCTGTGACCATTATTGCCATTTCGTACAAATATGCTTCAGCTCTCTCCAGAACTTTCACAGAAACTTGCTCCACTTCTCAATTGTTCTGCGCCACTTGTTTCTAGGGCAATCCACTCGCTGACTGCTCTGAGATAATGGATTCCGTTCCTGCAACAATGCAATCAACGGCAAGAGCCCTTTTATTTAGGAGAGCCTTCTGGACTTGTGTAGGAGTAGTAGGTATGAAGGAAAATATGCAGTTCCATAAAAAACTAATTAGAAAATAGAATATGAAAAATGACAAAAATTCTTTTAGGGAACAAAAAATGTCCTCGTTCTTAGAAGTTCATTGTGGTTCCACTTGAACTAGGGTAGAAAGTGAGAAAAAGCGGCAGAGAAGGCAACCTGATGTGCTGATAATAACGAAAAACACGTCGAAAATGGGAAGCTCGGGGCTTCAAAGGGCTTTGTGTATTACATTTTTGAGAATTTTTCGTTACATGGTGATTTTATTTGGACATACATAGTTAGTTTTTTTTTTAATAATTTTTTACTTTTAGGAAATAGGTAACAATAATATATGTGGGCTCTCAACATTTTTGGATAACGATTTATAGACAGAGAAGAGAAACAGTAAGAAGTCAAAACCTAATTATACAATTAGTTGTCGGGAAATGGTCAAAACCAAGATATAATTCTCTTGGCCTTAGTGGCAAATAAAGAAATATAATAAAAAGAAAATAAATAAAGAAATAATAGCAAATGTTTAATCGCTTCAAATTATTCTTCTAACATAAATTATTGTTCTTAAAACTATCATAATTAAAACTATTTACTTTTCGCTTTATATATTTTTTTCTTGTTTTGGATGTTATTCCTTAGGAAGAAAAAGTAATAATAACAAAACGATTAACAAACAGACAAAGAATAATAAAATATGTATGTATAAGTGACAGATGGAGGCAAAAGCAGTACCCGTTTAATATGTATATATTTACAAATCCCCACCAAGAAACAAATGGCAGAACTGAGCACGGCCGCCGCTAACCGGCATCCCGCAGCCACCAGTACCAGGATTTCTCTTTTTCATCCCGCTTAATATCAATTGCTCTCTGGAGTATCTCCAGTCGTATTCCGGAGCTCCCACAGTCAAGTTCGGGGGGTATTCTATCCTTTTGTCCGTGGTCCGCCTATGTAGATGATACGTAATCAGATCATTGGCAGAATCAAGAATTAGACCATTCCTGTTAAGATAAACGAACGCTCCGGGAGGAATGAAGCCTGTCGTGAGTTTTCTCGAAATACCCATCATTGAGTAGAACGGCTGGGAAACCCAAGGGATCTCGCCATGCGAAACAGATCGCACTATGTGATTCCGAATCAATTTGATGATAACTGTGCCAATTCTCGGCACAGCAGCAGCTGCATACACCACCTCATTAATTGCATAATGCTCACAGTTTGACGAAGCAGCCCTATTAAGCCCCGTGCAAGCACGCAGACATTTCCTTTCAAAGATCCTTATTTTCTCCATTTGGCTAGCACTCAAATTAAACCAGATAGGACACTCGTAGGTGAGCACCGGTCTAATCAAAGTAAGATAGCAAATAATCTTAACCTTCGCGCAAAGATGTGGTGCATAAAAGAGTCTTCGAAGAGACATGAATGCCTTGCGAGCGCTTTCTAGCGCGACTTTAACGTGTTCGTTAAATTAAACTTAATATCATTGAACATCTTCTGAAGTTCAACTTGCACCTCAGTTACCTTCTTGTGCGCCGTATAGGCTATCAGATCGTCAGCAAAGGCAACCAGCGACCTTTTAGGAGATTTATTAAACTCGAACGACTTGAGTAATTCGCCGGAAAATACTGTGAAAAGTGTAGGTGCAGTCACTGTCCCTTGCTGTAATCCATTCAGAACATGAGATTCTGTACTAGTAGTGAGATTTCTGTCCGTAATGCAAAGCATTTGCCATACAGCATACTGCAATCATCGCTACGAGGTGGCTGGGAAACTTGTTCTTCAGGAGCCTGAAAATCAGTGCATCCAAACAGACGGTATCGAAGGCCTTCTGCATGTTTATAAGGTAAGCGCCTACGCACTCAACATTGTTAATCCGCCAGCGAATATCAGATGTTACCTTCGTTATTGCATGTATTGTCGAATGTCCAGACCGAAATTCGAGTTGAGCATTCGACAATAATTACACATAGCTAGTAGATCACAGTGATTTGGAGATTTATGTCGAGATCAAGATTTTGCATAAGGTGCCATCATGTTTTTTTCCGATTTTTCAGTAGGCTAACTTTTGAGAATTACTTTTTTTTTAAAATAACCCCTTCCTAACTCCCCTCTCACTTTGCAACCTAGCGAAATCACTTGCTTCACTTTCGTTTGACGCTTCCTATGGCTATATTCGAAAGAATAGAATTTTTCAACAACTTTTCCTTCTATGGGGACCCTCATAAACTCCACGAAAATTCATGTCATTCATTGTACGCGTGGGATTTCAAAGTCTGTATATGCTCACCTAATTTCAACTCAATTTTTATGGTTTTGTGTAAACACAAAACGTTATTAAAATCGGTTTACTCTCTGTCTGTCCGTCACACGCATTTTTCTCGGAGACGGTTATAGCGATTGGTAGAAAGGTGGGAACTGTGAACGCTCACACATACAGTGAGTTACATCCTTTTACGTTGAATTTAAGGGGGGGTCCCCATACATGCAAAAGGGGGTGTAAAATTTTTTTTCATCAAATATAGTCATGTGGGGTATCAAATGAAAGGTCCCGGTTAGTACTTTCCGAAGCCGGTTTTAATTTTGACATTTGTTGGAAAGGTGGGGAGTGCGGAGGGTTGAAAGTGATCATTTCTTTAAGGAAGCCATTCTCAGAAACTACTCAACCGAAAAATCAGGAGGCTGCCACTATATGGTGCCTGGGCTCCGAAATACCTTCCATACCGATATCTGTTCAAATAAAGTTAATAATAGCATATTTCTATATTTTTTTATAATTGGCTGGAAACTCCTAGCACCACGAAATTACAATGATGGGGGCTATAATGTAGAGCATGATTTTACCAAGTTTGGTGAAAGTCCCACTATTACTAACGAAGTTACAATATGTGGATACTCTCACATAATATATGCATATATTATGTGCTACGTACTAAGAAATACACAGCTTCCGGTTTCCCGAATTCTTTGTTTATAAATTGAAGGATCCTAAGCCCGCATCCATGCATGTCGGACCGCTTCAAATGGAGAGTAGCTTGCTCCACGGACTTCTATTTTCAAACTTAGCACCCAAGTAATTAGAAATCAAAGACTAAGACGGCTAACGGTTTCATCCAGGGCGGAGGAGAATCCCCCAATCTTTTTAACAATAAATTCTAACTATGGCCTAGTTTTGGTCTGAAGTATGATGAAATTACGTTCGATATGAAATGCACTCAGTTTATGTTTTGTAAATTATAAAAATATGCATTTAACACCTCTGCTTCGGTCACGCTGCCCCTAGGGCATAAGTGAGGCAGCGTCTGCTGAGTCCGCTCTGCCCTGGACGAAACTGTAGCCATCTTCGTATTTTTTTTCATCTCAACATCTGACGATAACAGATAGACCTACAGCTAGGCAGGGAAGGTTAAAAGATCAAAGGTCTAGATGAAAGTGTGAATCCTATAAGGCAACTGCAAAAAGTTGAATTTAAACCATTTGTAAGCAATTGAGGAGTTGTCCAAAAAAAAAACATAGAATCGTTATTGGATGAATAAAATTAAGTAGAAATTGTGCAGCCAGTGAATGCAATCGCTTGGATGGGATTACCACAAAGGAGGTACATTGCCAAGCTGTACGGTCCCAACTAAGACTACAGTCAGTGCAGGAGTTGAATATTCTACGGCTAAGGAAGCTGTATGGCGGCACATAAACTGCGTCGATAAGTTTAGCGCCTGAAGTAATGGTACATTAACGACTTATGGAAAAGACCATGACTCCAGGACACTAGTTGAAGATTTTAAGGTAAGAGCTTAAGAAATTGACAATCGAGAAACGAACACCACGTTCGTGTTACTTGAAGTTCTTTCTTGGAAATCCTTCCCTTAGGGTGGGACATATAAAGCAGTAATGTTAAAAATTGAAGAAAGATGCTGTGAACTGATAACTTGGCCTTACAAGTGATGTTAATCTTTTCGTTGTTCAGGTAGATCCGGTCGAAATCCTCGTAGTCACTAAGGAAAAGAAGCTGCGAAGAAAAAAGCCGAAAATAGAGCCCCCGATCAAGTTATTATTCCGATCAAAGCTCTTAGGGCGACGATCAAAAAGCGCCAAATATGTTATTAAGAAGGGTCGCCTTAAGTACTCCTGATCGATATGCCTTCTAAATAATAATAATTGCCGAAAAGGGTGGTGGCCTCTCTGAATTTCTGAACAAGCCGTGCAGTTATAACATGCATTCAGTTTCACGAAATGAAGTAAAACATTCGATGTTCTATGCAACATGCTGTACCTGGAATGTATTATATGATTACCGAATTCCTAATCGGTACGCCAATCTTTCCGTCTGTACCCCTTAAAGTAAGTTAAATAGTATATTACTGACGCTAAATCTCTCTATTGGCGACGTCCCCATTAGTTTGTTGGATGATATTGGACTGACAGTCATTTCATGCTTCGTCGAAGATATCGTGCCAATTATTGGTATTGAGTTCAGATTGGAGAATGCTCGTAAAACATAAGAAGTAAGAATACTTATCCTCTATAAAGATTAAATTTGGAGCATATAGTAAACTATCCATTCATATGTATATTACGTTGATAAAAGCTGGTGTTGTTCAACCAGAAGCTAAATTTTCGATTATTCTGAAGTGTAGCAATTAAAGTAGTATTGATCGCGAGAATGCAATCCTATATAGGTGGGTTAAGGACGAGCAGTTGTCTCTTTATATTAAGGATAATTAGTTTGATTATACTGAAATATATTCAGTATCGGTGCGGGCAGATGTATTGAAGAAAAAGCGAACGGAAAAAAATGAGAGCTGAATATCGCTTAGATGCACTACGAACATTTGGTACTTATTAAGCAATATCTGACGAAGTGGCAACTGTGAAAGCAAGGTTGCCCTAAATATGCGTTTTTTCTTACAGTGTTTCGAGCGACTAAATTAACTTAAATAATTAGACACTAGTGTTTATTTTGATGCACATATACCGATATTTCGAGAATAACAATGACGTATAGCCCTGAAGAAGAGAACAAGTCTCCAAAATATCGGCATATGCGTACCAAAATAAATGATATTGTGGCGAGAGCTGGGAAACGTCGTTATAATCAAATGTATGCCGTTGCGGACTTTTGGTGGTGGTCCGCTTGGAATGAAGCTACCGCTAAGAGAAATAGGTGGAACAAATCAGAAATATAGGTAAATCACTGGACATACGGAGTCATACCGCGTATGCCGAGATGGACCGAACGATACCACGTCGTAGCAGGCTGGGTGGACACACCGGTTATTAAGAATACCAATATCAATTTGGGCATGACAATTCACTGTTCGCTGTTCATTGGTCTGAATTGGAAGCTATGCACTTAATACTCGAAAACACCATGGAGTATATGTTGAAGACAAAGGGGATGTGAATCAAAGTCGCAAAGACGATAACTGTCATCTATAAAAAGCTTAGTAGGCAGAAAGCAGTCAGAAAAACAAAAAAAGTGAAATCGAATCGGTAACTCTAATTCAGCCCGCGACTTAATATCATATGAACCTTACAATCTATATTTTAATTTAAGAACAATAAACATAGATCATCATCATCAACGGCGCAACAACCGGTATCCGGTCTAGGCCTGCCTTAATAAGGAACTCCAGGCATCCCGGTTTTGCGCTGAGGTCCACCAATTCGATATCTAAAAGCTGGTTGGCATCCTGACCTACGCCATCGGTCCATCTTAGGCAGGGTCTGCCTCGTCTTCTTTTTCTACCATAGATATTGCTATATATTGATAGATATTCCAATTAAATATTGTCCCCAGAAGGAAGAGAAAGATGAAAGTTTGACTTACGGTTAAAACTAGAGAACGTAGATGAGTTTAGGAACTAATATGTTATAGCATCGACATAGCCGCGGAATTGTAGGGTGGAAATAAAAATCTATGTGAATTCGTGCTGTATGTAATGTCAGTAGACGCGGACTACTGCCAATAAAAAGCTTAAAGGGGAAACCCATATTGACGAAGGCTTTGCGTAGTTTTAAATAAGGGACAGTTTGAGAGTGGAGTCGGGTAGGACAGTTCACACGAAGGAATTTCTGTTTAAAGAAGAGAGATCGAGTGAAAATGCGTTGGACTTCTTTATAGCAAGACAGTTACAGTTACGGAAAGCGGGCTAGATGACAGAGCAATACTCAAGAAAGCTTGTAGGTTGTGTACATTTCAAAGTTAACCAGATTGTAGATATCAGGAACATTCAATTCATAACTAGGAGCAACTACCCACTCACCAATGCTAGATACATCAACCATCAAAGCACTTTGTGATGAAAATAGATGCATTTGAGGATAAAAGCTGAAGTTGTATATTTGAACTTAGTGTTTGTTTCCATTTTCAGGATCTTATAGTCAGTAATCTTATCTATAGTACCAACAATATAATCACACAGGATACAGGACTCTAGGGAGAGGGTGGGAAAGGGGCAATTTCTCCGGTTTCAGAGGTTTTTTTGTAAGCCTGACAGTAGAGCTCCACTCCATCGGGCCCCGATTATTTTTTGAAACTCCCCAACTAGAATTTTACTACGTGAAACCTTATGCATTTTCTCATTCAAAGCTTTGATTGGATTTACCCGCGAACTAAGTTTTACACCAAATTAGCCATTTTGAAGTGAGTTTGGTTGCCAATAATTTACAAGGAAAAAAAAGGAAAGTGTTTTCTTTATTGGATATAGTTGTCTTTATTAAAACCAATATCGTATTTCAGAAATCTGGAAGGGAACCTCAGTGATTTTCTGCTTCTAATACTTTGATATATTTTGCTATGTGTTATAATTTAATTTACAGTTTTCCTGAGTACATAGAAAAGCATGAATGCATTTAGGGAATGGATTGTCATAGTTTTCGTTGATATCCTCGGGTAATGGCTGATCTGCATGATACTTCGTGGCTACGATTTTGTGCTTGACTTTAGTGACATTATACCACGGTGTTGGGGAATCATTAATACCCCTTCACGAATATCAAGGCATCAATACATCAAGGAGACATCATAGTTGGCGATCTGTTATACTTTATGGTATTGTTGCCTTTCAAACATTTCAAATTATTTTATTATTTTGGCCGCTACAGTGACGAAATCTCTATTTTTCACCTGTATCCTTAATGTGTGTGGTGAACAGAGAAAACTGTCAGAATGGAGCTGAAAGTCAATCTACTCCGAGGGATAACACATAAGTTACATAAAGTGTATTTAAAATATCGGAAGCAAATTAAGTACTGGGGGATTACCCTCGGGGAACTATTGCTGTAAAGTGATTTTACGAGTAGTAAGTTGCGGTTAAAAGGTTATTGAATTAAAGCGTTACATCTGAATTTCAGATAAGATGGAACGAAAGTAGTAAAGGTCGGGTCAAACATGAATCCGTCAAATGTGAGTCCATCAGAGAGAGCTCTATCGTGTTGAGATAGACTTTCTCCAAATCGATTCGTGTTCGAAGATAACTGTGAGTTTGTACCAGGTACTCACGTTAAAATTCCAGTACTTCCATATTTCTCTTTCAGGCTTAACTTTTTATTTTCATGTGGGAAGAAGCAAAAGTAATCATAGTTTAATTAATAACTGATTGATACAGAAAATCTGAAAATTTTGTAAGGTAGGCTTGCTTTAATGTAGAAGGGGGAAATATAGATTTCTAGGCTTTTACTCGGTGTAGTACCTCGTTGATGTGGAAGATGTCGGATAGATTGGAGTCCGCCTACGATTTACGCGTAAGTATACATCCGGAAAAATAAAATATACAAAAGCTAAATGAAAAACTGAATTGAGGATTACCACCGAATCATACTGTATCCATGAAGCTTCTCCTTATATAATAAGCATATAACATGGAGGAATTCTAATATTACCCACAATAACCATCTCGTTTTACTAATTGTTATGCAAACATGTGAAATAGCCGTTTATTTTTAGTTGAATGCCATTGATTTTTATTTCAAAAATTTTAAGAGAACCATGATTAACTACAAAGCAAAAAGTTCATTATTGCTTGAATGATTTCAATGTTAGACTTTTTGTCATGCAAATGTTCTTTTCTCTCCACAGAAAAATTTTCCACTCTAAATTTAAATGAACTCAGTTAGATAACATTTGTGTAGTTTTTCAGTTCGAGTTACTATCACGAACTCCCCAGATGACTACCAATAGCATATTTTATGCAGATTTATCAGCTACTGGTGTTTCTAAAGCGTGTTTATAGAAACATCAAACTACATGATCCATCTCTAAGATATTTTAGCTACAAATTATCATTCCATATTGAATTTTTCATCTTGTTTGCATAAATACATAATAAAAGCAACTTTTTCCATTTTAAAATTCTAAAAATTATCAACGTACGTATACTTTGTAATTTCTAGTTGCTTGTGACATAACCGTTTATTGAGCAGGATATAAATTAATATAACATGCATTTTCTGTATTGCAAGGTGAGTAGTTATGCGTGATAAGTTTACATATAATTAAACAAAGCGTAAGTTCAAAATAACTATTTATATATTTTTATGTCTGGGAAATCGTTTAATATAAATGATTTGTAATTGTTGTTCAATGTGGAGCGTACATATTGGAAAGGAATGTAAGGTAGCGAATTCTGATATTACACAATAATAGAAATACCATGGAATTACTTATTTTATTATATTTTATTTTGAACCAATGGCTGACGTAATAAATTGCTTGATACAAGTCATTACAAATTATATTATGAATTTACGGTGAAGATAAGAAGCGGATTTTATATAACTCACTTAAGTTAGAATGAACGGATACAAAAAGAAATTTTACCACTACGTAATACGGTGTTGGTGCAATTTGAATAGATAAGAAGCTAGTTTCAGTGTGAAAGTTTTGTAATTACTTTTTATGACGAATTTATGGGAAAACACTGTAATTATCGTTTTATAGATAGTTGACCTTTCTCCTTTTCTAGAATAGTCCTTAGTAAGATTGTATCATTCACGAATTGTCATTTTCTGCTGCGAACACTCCAATTTGCGGAAGAATTTCATTTCTTGTTTTTCTTCTTCTAATTTCTAATTTCCGTCTTGGCTGAACTGGGTTCAGATTCTGAAAGGGTAACTGATAATACAGGAACCAGTCAGAAACGGGAAGTTCGACTTAAGAGAGAAAAGAAATAGACAGACCGTTTTTCAAATAAGGGATAAATTCCGTATATTTTTGATAATAGCGATGTTCCGGGAGTTAGTTGCTGTTTCCTCAGTATTTGTTGATTGTAACAAGGACTGAAAGCATGAAATCAGTGGTGTCTCATTTTGTGGCTAATTGTTTTCCTATCAGTCTGGGCTTTAATGAAATTGATTAGTTTTTAAATCGCTAATGTTGGTTTAAATTGAATAATGACTACTTCTATTAAATAAAAGTCATCTAATTATACTGAATGAGCCTAATCCGCAATCTTCTATGTATTCATTTCTGCAGAGTAAGCGGATCTAATATAGATAGAGTATAGGTAGATACCTGTCGCAAAGAAGGGATGCGGTCCCGAGTTGGAATGCAGGAAATTAAACTCAAAATAGTCCTGCTTGGGATATGGGTAATAAGTACCATGCAACTTCTAGAAGAGCATCAACCTCAAGTAACCAGTCGGAAAGCAAGGTAATAGACATCTTCAGTCTGCAGACTCTGACTTGATTGCTCTTCCCAAGGAACCTCAACATAATCTCTGATTAAGGAAAACCTCCTTGTGTATACATATTGTCAGATTAGACAGTGCCGTGTTTGCCAAATCACCTTGCAATCACTGCGAACACCATTCAAGAGAAATTTTTTCTCAGTGTTAGGGGTTTCATAAAATTAATATACACTTCTCACAGTTTCCACGCCTTTGACGTGCTTTTTGGCAATACTGTATAAACTAGCCTCGAGAGCATGTACCCATGTATGTACATAACGAACAAGCCTCTACTATGAAAACAGTCATTCAGGCTGTGTGATAACTGTATAACCCAATTTTAAATTGAGACAAATCCTTCCTCAATATCTGCAAGCAGACATTCTTTCCAAAGTGAACTACCACGCGATCTTTGGTGCTATGATTTCATCTCTCTTCCCATTGACACAGTTTGTATCATAAGTGCAGTGATCTAAAACCGGTTTTCGTTTCCAGGAAAATTATCAGTTGCAAGTAAAATCGCGACCTGCAGAGTTCAGTTTAAAAAGGTGTGGCAGTAGTCCCTTCTGTGAATACAATGGATGAAGGATGTGTAATCCTCTTCCTCAAGTTGTGAAGAATATTCGCAAGCAAAGCGATTTTCAATCCAGCTACAGCCGGAATCTCTCGCATTGTGACTCAGGTTCTAATAAAAGATTGTTCACCAAGCGATTCTATATACTGGGGCTGGCTAATGATCCATGACGACATCCTTCTTCAAGATCGACCAAACGTTATTATGTTCAATGTTTTCCGTCTACTTCTTTTTAAACCCAAGGTATACACACAGTCTCTTCTTTCTCGTTGATCTTTTTATCAGTTTCATTTTCAGTAAAGCTGTAATCCAGTTTCATCCTGTTTACTTTTTCAGACGATTTGGGGAGAAAAACCCTTCGCATCAACTTCTTTTGTCCTCAACGAAAACATAATTCGGTATGGTTTGCTATGCGTCATTACGTATTTATCGAGTTGTACTGTATGGAGGAGCCCTTCTGAGTAGCTTTAATTTCACTGATTGTAGCGCAGGAACTTACAACTGCATCCTTTTCCGTGCTTATTGTCGAGAAACATTTTTATGTTATCGTGCTAGGTACCTACTTGTCATGCTTCCATTTGAAGGTATTCCCGAAATTTTGGGTTGAATCGAATGAAGACCATATAGACCAGCAGTAGGTGATTCCTTGAGCAGAAAGTCATTAACTTTATTCATTTTTTTATGCTGCGCTAACCCAAGTGTGTGAGGTGGAGGGACCCCAGATCGCAGGAGTCAACTTGTAGTTGTCCAAATTCGAAAAGCAGCACTCTGTTAGCAATGTCATGAAGTTCTTTGCAATTTTGCCCTAATCATTTCGTTATAATTAAATTGTGAGTACTCCTTCGTTTTCGGATGGCTCAAGCGGTCAGAGCGGTGGCTGCCATAGCGGAAGGTCGCGGTTCGAATCACACTGGTGGCAGAGGTATTTGTTATCGTGGCTGGATGTCGGATACCAGCAGACTTAGCTGCGTACCTGAATCAAATCAGGGTAATAATCTCATCCAATCTGATCCAATATGAATTGTTGCGTCAACGATTATTATTTCAGTGACAGGAAGTGGTAGCAATTATTTTACTTTCCCTCATGGAAGATAAAGCATGAGCATTCGCGATGAGTATATCATATCATACCATCTGCTTGAGATAGTATTCAATTGAGATAATCCAGGTGTGGCACAAGATCGTCATTGAACGCACAATATACATTTAAGAAATTAACTTTACCAAAGGGAGAATCTCTATTTTGAATATATGCCCAGCTAGTGAATCATGGCCAGTCAGAAAGTCCATGATACTCCTGCAAGACTTCCTGATTTTCGACGGTATAAACTTTGCAGTATGGTTGTTAGGTTCTGACAGGAAAAGTTTGGTATGTTTATCAGCACTTAGGCTCCCCCACCTGTCAATATGGGAAGTTCCTTCGCCGTTTTTGAAGAAAGCCATAGCAAATGCTACTGAAGCTCCAATTGCTTGCCCTCTTTTACTAAAGCATCCGAGGCACAGGTATTGAACCTAGAAACAGACTTCAATCGGTTTCTTCAGTCCTAAACGATTTTTAAATTTGGCTTGACTCTCGCTAAAGATAGCGATGCGCCTGCACTTCAACCGCTCGCCAATTATCCAGGTTGCCGGCCTTAGTATCGCTTGAGCCTGAAATACCGTTGGGATCAAAGGAAAAGCCCATTTATCGTTTTCATTCGAGAGGTAGACTCCTAATCCGGAAATCTGTCCTATTTCTAAGCCATCGGTGTAGAAGTCAGTATATCCAGTTTTGTCAATGTTTTAAGATAACTTCACACTTTCTATCAAACAGATCTATGGCAGTTCAACAATCAAAAAGCATTGCGAAACCTGGATTTAGATCTTCCAATAATTATTCGAATGCTTTTTACCCCCCATGTTTTTTGCTTCCGCATAGTTTATATAGTTTTGGAAATAATCTTTACAGTGGTCTCATCAGTGCTCTGAATAAATAAATTCGTGGGCTGCGAATTGAGTAATGCATTTAGAGCTGCCCCGTATGACATGCTCATGGCACCGGTAATATCCAGACGTACAGTTCTTTGCAATGTGGCTAGCTAACAGCAAAATCTCTTTTGCTTCACTTCAATCCATCACACTGCGGATGCATAAGCGGGATCCACATTACTACCAGCAGCATAAAGCACATGTCGAGGGAAAGGTCCGCCTACACAGCCCATAAGCTGTGAGAGCTCATTTCATCTTTACTTCTACGTGTTTGTTCCAAAGAAGCTTTTTATCTAAAATAACTAGATATTTCCCTTCTTCGGAGAGGTTGAAAGTTGTTCCTCTCGTTTCTGGAAGGCAGAGACCTTGCAGTTTCGTCATTCTTCTTATTCATGATGTTGTTCATTTAAAGACATTAACCGAGACAAAATATCTGGTAGTAAATCGAAACCGGGTACCGCCGCCCAAAGAATCATGACCTAACCTCCTAAGTTCATTCATGGCTCCAATTGCAAGATTGCAAGGACCCTATATGATCTGATGGGTAATACAGATCCTGGTATCGTAAGGATACCGGCTAAGGAAAACAGGCGGAATTTAATTGAGAACTCTTTTATACAAGTTGATTGTTACGATTGGATTCATGGCCAATGACGGAAAAGGGAGAAATGCTGAGAATATACTATCGATGTTCACCAGATCTTGTAGAATTCGAGTGAGCTTTGCGATAGTATAGATTATAACAAAACGTAACATAACACTTTGAAATTTGGCCGAAAATGTACGAAAGAAGAAACTGACCATGGACAACATAAAATCTCAGGTCAAGATCCAAGAAAAATTGACAGAGAGTTTTATCTCGAACTAGTTAAACTAGTTACATGCATATAATGTCATGCTTTAACTCCCAGTTAGAGCACCATCGAGACTAAAGTATGAAATTAATTAATGGTATGTGGTCGCTAAAATGGAGGTCTCTTCCAGAAATCAAAATTCTTGCCCAACTACTGGATCTCTGTTAATTCTTTTTTTTCAAAACGTTTTCAAAACATTTAATGGGAAATATTCTTCTAATCAACAGTATTTCGTTCTTCTACTGAATAAATTCAAAAACAATAAAACAATATCTCCGGCAACCTAACAGATATCGGAAGTAATGAAATGCTTTATTGCATTTGCTTCAAATTACGAAAATCAAATACTCAATGTTAAAACTATTTTAATCTCCGTGTATAACTGGCACGTGCATTATTTATCAGACAATTAAGCAATTGATCACATTAGCAACGATTTGAAAGGATATTATTAGCTTATCTTCATAAACAAATAGATAATATTCGCCCGTCTGATGTCCGTTGACTACTTGATACTTTTGATATCATCAGTCTAATATTTTTATATTATTTACTGATGTTTACCACGGTTTATTCAGCGAGTTTATGGCGGTTATTGTTCTATATGGGATCTGTTGAATTAACAATAAAAGTCCAAAAAATGAAGTCATCTTGCTACAATGCAAAACAGGTATTTCACGATTGATGTTTGAACGACTGAAATTAGTTGTCAGTAGCTGGAGAAGCTGGTGAAATGTGGAACAATGGGTGATTTGGCAATTAATTTTACAACGTCGAAAATGATTGTTTGGTTTTTGAAATGCTATCAACAATATTTTCAGGTTTTTGAAATTAAAATTGTGTTATTCAATGAGATTTATTTTAACTCCTTGACGCTGCAAATATATACGTACATACATATGTGTGTACTTATATCTCAAATTATTTATCTTGAACTGCGTCAATTTTTTTAATAATGATATAGCTTCCCTGGAAAAGTTTTTTATAGATAGAAGGTCACATGTTGACTTAAGTTGAAGTAGTTATTGGAGTTATGTTTGAAAATTGATTCAGTAACGTCACTGCTTTACGTAAATAAATGTCGTTCGTTAATATTAATAGTCGTTGGTATTTGGTACACGTTTTATACTAAAAATATTGTAAATTTTATTTTGGATCGGTTTTTAGACAGTTTTCTGAAAAATGAAAAATTTTGATTTGTATTAACAATGAATAATTGTATCAAGATTCAGAAGTTGATTGAGTTTCCATTTATATGTAGAATATAAAATACTTGAAATTAATTAAAAATTAGCAGTTGTAATTATTTGCAATTAAATATTTTAAATACATGCCCTCTTATATATTGCGAATCATTCACTTAAGGAGTCTTCCCATCTTTCTAAAAATTGTTTGTTTGCGTTTTTGCTTTAGATTTATAAATACAGTGAAGTCCGCTTACATGCAATCAATTGTAGCTGTAAAATCGTCTGCATTTAACCGGAACTTGGAATAACTAAATACCTTCAACGAATGAAGTAAAGACACGATCCACGCTCGGTTTTTCATTCCGTTCGGTTCTACGGATTTTACGGTTTTTTTAAAGGTTTTGTATAAAACAGAACCTTATTAAAATCGGTCTGCCGACAAACAGTGCCCGTCTGTCTGTCATTTTTCTCGGAGACGACGGTTATACTAATTGACACCAAATTCGGTGGAAAGGTGGGAGCTAAGAACGCCCGCGTATATAGTGAGTTACATGATTCTACGTCGAATTTAAGGGTGGGGGGCATACATTTTCTTTTACCAAATATAGTCATGTGAGGTATCAAATGAAAGGCCTCGGTTAGTGCTTTCCAAAATCGGCCTTAGATTTGACATTTGTTGGAAAGGTGGGGAGTGCGGGGAAGCGAAAGTGATGATATCTTTCACGGACCCATTAGAAACTACCCAATCGAAAAATCTGAAAAAAAATTGAAATACCCTCCATTTCGATAACTGTTCAGGGGGAGTGGAAAATTGTGATTTTTTTGGGAAGGTCAAGCCTTTCAACACTATTTACGAAAAACGCTATAACTCTGTAACGGTAAAAGATAGAGTGTCCACACCCTGGACCAATTTCCTCAATCAAGTGGTACTACCCACCATTAAAATTTGTACCATCATAAACGGGACACCCTGTATAGATATATGAGTATGGTAGTATCTTATGGGGGTGGGTTCATTTACTTACGCACGTAGACATCAACTCTAATCGATCCACCGTTTGTCTCAGCTTACTATAAATATTGTTCTGATGCAAATGACATGACCCCTTTTCAAAAATCCTCTGACGTAAATCATTTTAATGTGCGTATTTTAGATATTTGTGACGCATTAGTACAAACATACATATTCGTAATGCTTAACGTGATTTGGAAATTTCTTAGCAATGCAAAAAGTGGATAGGTAGGGAAATGACAACCAAAACAATAAGGAGCAGTTTTGTTATTTAAAAATTTTGGTTGTTTTGGTTCGTAAGATGTGTTTTAATATTTTTTGCAATCCATTTTTTTTCAAGAGGCTGCTGGAAGCAGAGCTTTTTTGGAGCAGTTTTACTCATCGACGGCTACACAAAGTATACTCAAAAATTGAAAATTTTTGTTCTTGAAAAAAGCTAATTTGCAATACCTTCAAGAGAGAGGCAAGCTCTTAGTACAAATACAAATCATATGGTTTCCAGATTCGTCTTTGAAAAGATATACACTGTCGTAATCACCGAAAGAGAAGTATGGTCGACAAGTGGGCATGAGTATTTTCAGATTACAGACCTAATAATCTTCACCGACGGGTCAGTCATGGAGGATGGATCGGGCACAGAGGTGTTCTCGGAGAATCCGATTATAGAACTGGCCCGAACCCTCGGAAAAATGACGACCATATTCCAGGCGCAGATATATGCCATTTCATTGGCAGCAGAAGAATGTTTGCGACAAAAATGGAGGGGTCGCCCCATTCGAATCTGTTCCGACAGTCGGGCGGGATTATCACCACTAAATGGCAACAACATATCAAGCCAGTTGGTGTGGAGTTGTCATCAGGTGCTGCTGTAACTTGGCCGACTGAACGAAACATTCCTGATGTGGGTGCCGGGGCACTCTGACATCGCCAGTAATGAGGAGGCTGACAGACTGGTTCGCCGAGGGCCTGAATCCGCAATGGTGGGGCCAGAACCAGCTCTTGGAATCAGACCATCTACTGTCAAGTCTACTCTGAAGGGTGATATTGCAAGGAGAGAGTGGAGAAATTTGAACTCTTGCCGGCAAGCGAAAATCCTTGTGAAAGAGCCGGGGGCACTCTGACATCGCCAGTAATGAGGAGGCTGACAGACTGGCTCGCCGAGGGCCTGAATCCGCAATGGTGGGGCCAGAACCAGCTCTTGGAATCAGACCATCTACTGTCAAGTCTACTCTGAAGGGTGATATTGCAAGGAGAGAGTGGAGAAATTTGAACTCTTGCCGGCAAGCGAAAATCCTTGTGAAAGAGCCGGGGGCCACTAGAGCGGCATTTTTGTTGTCCCTTAAGAAGTGGGACATGAAAACCCTAGTAGGGCTTTTGACGGGACACTGCTCCTTAAACTACCATATGGGAAAGATTGGGGTAGTTGTTTCGGCTATGTGTAGCCAATGTGAGGAGGAGGAGGAGACGGCCCCGCACTTTTTATGCAGCTGCCCGACATCCTCAGATCTCAGATGAAACACCTTTGTAAGGTTTTCTTCAATGAAGAGTCTGCACACATTCTGCCTCTAGAGAATATTCTCAGATTCGCTAAAGCCTGCGAATAGGCCTAGAATAGGCAACTTACGGGGATAGTACAATGGGCCTAACAATGGCCTGAGTGCTCGGAGCTAGTCACAGTTAACTAAACTAACTAACTAGTACAAATGCTGGGTAGTAGGTTGTTTTTTTTCCAGGGGGCTAGTTATGTGTGTATTAAAAGAAAAGTATCTATTATTATTTTCTGAAATTAAAATTAGTAAAGCAAAATCCCTTGAAATTGAAATTATTTTTTCCAAAAATTCAGTGACTGATGATGTCATTTCTGTAGGTAGTAGCAAATGAATTTCATACCTGTTCGAATAAATTTCCTTACATTTTGGTTAAAAGCTTATCTTTAAAAGTGAACCATCAACTCTCTCATACTTGAGAGTCGAGTTTTTTACATAGATCTTAGCGTTTAATTTAAATCTGGATCATAAAGCAAGATTTATTGATGTTTTGAGCATTGAAAATAAGTTTATTCTGAACCTCTTATGTGCGTAGAAAAGATTTGATCTTTGCTTCATAGAATTAATAAAACACATTTATTTGCAGGCGTCCAACCTTAACTTAATTGTTATGGTTCTATACTGATTTCAAAGCATTCACTATTTTTTAGCTTTTTGCATGTAAATATTTATCTATGACCATTCGCTAATTACTTACATAAATAAGCAAATTCCTCTTCATTAACTGAGGAGAATGTTACTTAAAATTTCTACCTAATTATTGTTATGAAATCGTCAGACCATGAAACGTGAATATGGAGCGCACTAACAAATGAATCACTGAACTTTGTATAACCTCTCTAAATCCACATGTATATATGTACTTACATTATTTGAGCATGTATCGAAGTAATGTAAAGTTACGTCGACAAAAGGAAGAATATCATAGTAAGAACGTTGTTTATCATTTGTATTCAGCATTCTATAATTGTTACATGAATTCGAATAGCATAAAAACGCGTAGACTAGTTTGAAGACAAAACTAATTGTCCTGTGTCTATGGCAGTTTTTGTTCCAATTTCAATACTCATTAAATCGTGAATTACGTCAGGTGTAGGTTTCTTTTAAAAAGCCACTAATTTTTTTGCTTCCATTTTATGTTTCCTTACTGTGTAGTTGTGATATTGAGTACCGCAATGGTAGTCAAGTGCTCTCCAAACCATACATTTTTGGTTCCTTACAAGCCTAGCTTAATGAATCTGACTAACCATGATCGTGTATAAGGAATGCAAATTATGTACATATATTATAAGAGATAAGTTGAATAGCATACGTTGAACTAGTATGAACTACTTTGAAGCAGCTCAGACATACTTAAGACCGGCTTACTACCTCACCTATAAGTATGTCTTTATTAATCATTTTACATTTTCTTGACTCTTTTAATTATATTAACACCTTTTTTATGGCATCAGCACAGATATACGGGTGTAAAAAAAATTCAAATTCACTTTTATTGACCTTGGTCTTGTATACATTTGTAATTGGCGCTATATTTTAAGCTCATTAATTTTTTTTAAATTATTCCATTCATTTTTATTATTGAAGTGTTAACTTTTGTGCAGGCTAAACGGATGTGAGGCTAAGAAGTTATTTGTTCTCAAAGGAAAAGGAAGAACAGGCTTAAGTAATAATGTCATGACATCTTGTAAACATTTTTGTAATTCTTCGGTATTAGCAAAAAGTGGTAAAGTCCACTTTTTGGATAAAAAGAATTTTTATAATCATCTGGTTCATCAAGAGTTTGTATACAAAATAATAATTCAAACATCATAAACAAGAAATCCTAAGCTGTCTTAACGTACACTTGCCTTGAAAAGAATTTTGGCTTGAAAAGTTATCCACTCTATGTTTTGTACGTTTTTGTGGAGTATATTGTATTCACGTATGTTGTCTCTTCGCTCTTATTGTTATTTTTCCCTCATTTTCTTTTCTATGAGATTGTGGTTCAGTTTCATTATCATCACCTTTAATCCAATGGATGTGCGAAGTTGGCGGTGCATTTTGTGGTATTAATGAGCAACAAGAGAAAAGACGATGGGAAGCTACCTGACTGTAAACTCAGTAAAAAAAACACGAAACTGTCACTATGTGGTGTTTAGGCTCCGAAATACTCTCAATACCGATATTTGCACAAATAAGGTTAATAATGGTACATTTCGTATCGTGATTTGACGTCGGATACCAATCGACTGAGCTGTGAATGAGTACCTGAGTTAAATCAGAGTAAGAATCTCGGGCGGGTGCAATGCTGACCACATTGCCTCCTAAAGGGTATTGTAATCCTGTAGTGTACCGTTACGGTCTTGAATGAAATGCTCTACCACACTTCAAGGCTCTGATCCAATTGGAGTGTTGCGCCACTGATTATTATGGTACATTACTCTATTTTTTAGAAATTGACTGGAAAGCGTCCTCAAGTTCACTCCAGAATCATAAAATTAAGCTATATTATAAAGCATGAGATGATCAGATTGGATATCAATAATATCTATTATGGCATTCTAAACTGGGTTTCATGTAGAAGAGTAACTTATGGTCTAAATCTTTCTTTAAATTTCTCTGAACTTGGAGGACAAATATATTATTTCGGAGGCAAGAAGACAGGAACAGGAAGAATAAAGATAGGAGACTTTGAGACCGTGGATAATTTCTCGTATCTAGTGTCGAAAATCGCAACCGGTAACAGCTATGACGATGAAATACACAAAATCTTCCAAACCTTCCACACCTGAAGAGTCTAGCTTCCGGTTTCGCAACATATTCTACATTCTATATTTTATAGCAGGAACAGTAAGACTTACGTGGACCACATTCCCTTAAATGGGGCTACTTTGCTTAACACTACCTAACACGAGGAACGCACCGGCCCAACCTGAATTCAACAATTTTATTTTCTTGAAAAAAGGGATGAAATTGTCTTCGCATGCGAAGACAATTTTATTCCATCATGAATCGGGTCAATAACATGATCCACAAAGCAGCCCAGGGGACATAGTGATATTTGGTTTTCGAACTATGATGCTCAAGTGGAGGTTCTTGAGAAAAAATGGCTCTACCTTAAGTTTCTCGTCGATAGAACGGTGCCCAATTGTCCAAATGTCCCAAATGTAGAGCAAAAAAAGCGATGGCTATTTGTCGAGTAGCACGTTAAAAGGATTAAGCCGGAAATACAAAGAGACTTGTCAAAAGTGGCCACCCGCGTATATAGATATTAAACACTTTTATTATTTTGATGTATGTTGATAACGGTACGATGGTGGAAAAAAAACTGTTTTATCTTGCTCACATTCTCAAAAATTGCTTTGGAAGGCTATTAAATTGAAAGTTTTAGGAATTTTGAGATATATTTCAGTGATCAGATAATGATTTTGAACAAAACCTTATCAAAATCGATTCATTCATTCATGTCCATGTTGTTAAATAATATGATACATATTTTTTATTTACTTCAACGGTGACATAAAATTCATATATGCATAGTTTATTTCTAATTCTACTATATGAAATGACATAAGATAGATTTTTTTATTTGAGCAGATACTGCGTAATAATAATATTAAACCATATTAATACGATATTAATTTTGATTCAATTTGGGACACATACAAAAATCAAAATTTGATTGTTTATTTAGTTATGGCTGAATCACCTAAAATCAGCCTGAGACCCCTCAGAAACTCCCTTTAATGTGTTAATGTGTGTGTTAAACTACCAGTACATACTATACATAAGAGTTCAAATAAAAACATATTAATACTGTTTAGATTTTTCTTGAATTTATAACTGAGGAAGTCAGGTTTTGAAAACATAATTACGAGTCAATGGAAATATTGGTAGCTCCTAGTGAATTGTCAACACAAATTGAGCGCTGGCAGGGTTTTTAATTGATAGCGTTTTGTATAGTTTGTGGGTATTGCCTCACAAAACGTGACTAGAATTCCAAACTATTCTATATTGAAGTGGTCATGATTGAGGTGTTCCGGTTTAATGAATTGAAAACAAATTAATTTTACATTTACCATATTTTCAATTATTGGAAGGTATTATCTTTTTGCGAAGCGAAAAGGGAAATGGAAAAGGTGTTTCCTAAACGTATTATAGTTCGGTCAGTAAATATTGTTTACATAAATTTTGAATAGGAAGAGAGATACATAGTTTTAATTGAAATAGTAGTGAATGGTTGTGGTGGCATACAATACTGGAAACCGGCATTCCAAATTGTTGGTTGTTTAGCCAAGGGTTTTGAAACATTTAGTCTCCCGTAATTAGTATCTTCTGATCTGATCTCCAAATTGCATTAGTTCCACACAAATGTTAATTAATCATGTTGTTCACGCCCCGCAATCGAAACTAATAAAAGTTAAACTCCTTACAATCTCTTTCAACAAATAAACAATAGGAAATCATATGAATGTTCCACAATTCTTACAATAGTAAACATTCATTGAATGTTTGATACGGTTGAATGAATCTTTTTATGAAAAAATGATCGCCATTATTGCGACGGAGGTGAACATTCTTTTGTTACGTTGCATTTAGTGCAATGTGTATGACTTAATTTTGTGGTGAATGGACATTGCAAACGCGATTTATTTGTGTGGTTTTTATTCTTATTTGTATTGTGATTCTTTTTAATTGGTGATGTGAGGATGTATAATTAATTTTTGTCATCGTAACTTAGCTAATCGTTTCATAACGGCTTGAGGTCATTCGCTAGGTATGTTTTACTGCTAACCAAGTGTATTGTTTATAGAACTTTGTTGCATTTGGTTGTTGAAATATATATGTATATGCATGTATATTTCAAAGAAAACTATAAATTTGTTAGTTGGCGGGTATTATTTGTCGCTGTTCAAACGATTTTTTATGTTCTTTCAAAACACACCCACACAGATATACATTTCTCGATTTACTTTGTTACTTACGTTACCACTACATGCCACTTTAAATTAAAGTCAAGGACTTCAAATGAGGTGCGCTTTAATCTCACTTCATTATATTCAATGAAAATATCTATTTTCTTGTTTGCTCTATTTATGACACTTCCTCGAGGTAAAATTTCCAACGGGGCTCTATTTTTATTTTTCGCAGGAAACAGGATGGGTTTTCTAGTAGTATCAGGGAGAGAAGCTCTAAGAGACTTAGAGGAGCACAACATAGAATGCAGGAGAAAAGTCGGAGCTTACATGAAATTAGCGACATAGCATATGACAGAAAACCTCTTTATATTCAATAAAAAATGTTGAAGGGACATGTACGATCGCTACCGGTAGCCCCCTTTCATTATGGATCGGCGATATCTTTAACGGAAAAATAACATTCTTGGTCTTAAAAACCATCAGGAACGGAAGCAATATAGGGTTCGACGTATACAGAAAATAGACATTCCGGTGTAAAGGAGTCACCAGAAACCTCATACCAGCACAAGCAGTACAAGCCGTATATTCTAAATATTTATTTAGCTCGTGAAAAGCATAAAAGATATGAGGGGAGTAAAACGGAGTCTATAAAATCACATGCAGGAAATGCTAAAGAATATATGTAGGATATTCAAAGAGACCGACAAATGTCCACTACAGGAACACATTCGTAAACCTGGTATATTTTTTAATCCTTTTCTTTGTCAATTGCAATTCCCCTAAACTAAGGGGGTTTTCCTATATGACTGACGGCCGATATTCTGACCTTTCTTTAGAATTTTTTTTTTGCTAATAATAAAAAATGTAATTATTTCAATCTTTTTATGTATTATTAATGAGGTCTTGAATTATAAAACAGCATTTTTAATTAATGAATTTGATAATTCTTTGTATTTGTTTTTGTGGTCAAATTGGGTTCATATCTTCATTTGTAATAACTCAGAACCAAAAATTTGAGTATTTTCTTATTCTGTTATGCGATTATAGTTTTCCCTTAATAAACATTGAAATGACGAAGTTGTAAAGCAAAATCTTCAAAAATCGGGTCTATTTTTCATTGAAAATCCGAAAAAAAAGAAATTTTCAACGAAAATACATAACAAACAGACCAAAAATTTGTGAAAATTTCAGCCCAATCGGATCAACAGAATTTTAGTTGAAATTGAAAAATTGAAGTTTTCGTTTTATAGACACATTAACATGGCGCGCTCTTCTATTTGCGGGAACTCGATAAATATTTAGAATTTTGCTCTGAAATTTCTGCAGTATATTCTCAACATAATTCCGTTTTCAAGATATATATAAAAGAACAAATCGATTTGCGGGGAGCGTCACATAGGAAATCCTCCTTGATAATTTCCTTGACTGCAACTGGTAGGCAACTTTCAAGAATAGCCGGCAGACAACGTCCTGATGAAGGTTGTAAGTAGAACCTCAAAATTTGGTATTTAGAATTTAATAAACACCGATCTGGGGGCAAAAATGGCAGTGGGAGGACATCCAGAATAAGAAATGAATGGATGATTATATAACTAAATTAATTACAGTGTTGGGTTTGTGAAACTCATTATCAGCAGTTTGTGGAAACGACGAAGCGTGTTCCTTCCCGTTGGCATGGTCATTTATTTATTATATGCTAGATGTTGATGTGAAAACCTCGCCACGGCATACAGATCAGGTCAGAAAAGTGGCACAACCGATTAGGACGAGAAGAATGGACAAATAGGCAAGTCACGCGGAAAATGCAGATGACACTACCCCTAGAAGAGAGATACAGCTGGTAGAATGTGCTCACGAGCAGTCAAGTCAAGAAGCCTCTGGTTATGGCTGCTATATCAAGGGAGCCAGAAAAACCCAGGAATCGAACCCATGAAAATTGGATGAAATTTAATCAAAAGAAGGAAAGAATATCAGTCCGGGGTTGCTGATTTCATTTAGAAGGTGAATGCCGATTTAGAGCTAAACCACTTGGCCGATATTGCCAGCCATATTAGGCGAATGCAGTCTGGAACACAGCGCAATGAAAGAAATGAAAAGACGTGCGGAGGATCGTCGAACGACGTGGTCATGTGAGAAATGTGCCTTCAAGAAATTGTCATGTGCCCAGGAGATAGTTTTCTTAGGGCAGGGGGCCCAGATATTTAATGTTTTATGCTACAGATTACTTACATACATCACTAAAATAACTGCTGTTAATTTGGGTCATGAGACGCAGTAGCTGGTTGGCTCACTTTAGAAGACAAATTGTACCCAAAGCCTTTGTAAAATTGATGGCCAACCAGCTAGGGTGCTGTGATAAGGCCGACGGTACCCGTTTATATTGGGCGCAAGACTCAGCATTTATAACGGTGGATACAAGACCTAGCTGAAGTCTCTATCGAGCTCGGGTTATTCAGCGAAACTTCACGCTTGACATAACCACAGCTCCCATGAAACTCCCACGAAACTACCACTAGGGGGCTAACCGCAAAAAAACCGGGCTGAAATACATGCCCCAACAATTCTCCTAATATATATGAACTCAGAGACCTCTCCCGGGTTCCCATTTAAATTTAATTCGGGTAACTGAGGTTTGCTTAACAGCATTTTGATGAAATTGGGTGCCTCTTGCTTGGCAATCGAGAATTATAGTGTAAAATGGATGAAAAGTTGGAAAACGACATTGTAGGCGTTCCTCAAGGTTTTTTTATGGAATCTGATGGAGTGCTTGCTAATCAGCAATTATCTGTTGGAGAGACTTTTATGTTATGAGATATATGAAAGGTCGAAGCAGTAGATTGTCATGGCAAGTCTTTCCAAGATTGTATTGCGACTTTTTTAGGGAATGTCACGGCGTGCTTGATTCCCGCGTTCTAGTATAGGTGACAATGATGAATTTTGCAGAAGTTTATGCATAGACTCTGCTCTTTTCTCACCTGTGCGCCGAAACAGGCGTGGCCGCAAATTGACAACAGAAGCAAGAAAGGACTGTCCCAAGAAGGTTTGCTATAGTTATATATGTGAATTATACTGATGCTATATGAATTACAAAATTTTCAATAGATGTATATAAGTATATAGCGTTAACGTGGTTGTGATGATTCCTACAGGCCACGTTGGAAAGGAAAGGTCTTTACCTTCCAAAGGTAAGGGAAGTAATCGTTCCAATATTCGAAAAGAAAGAAAGAAATATTTGGGAGTTGCTTGAAATTAGAAGCTCATTTAAAATAAATGTGTAGAGGTAAAGATGAAACGAACTTTCCCAGCTTATGGGTTATGCAGACGGTCCTTTGTATCTACATGGGGGTTAGGTTTCATGTATTGTAGTAATATCGACATACAGCATCATTAGGCCGATATTAGCGTGGGTTAAAGTAATACAAAACCGATTTCACTGTAAGCTAGAAAGGTTTCGTCATCATCAACGGCGCAACAACCGGTATCCGGTCAAGGCCTGCCTTAGAAGGAAGTCCGGACATCCCGGTTTTACGTCGAGGTCCACCAATTCGAAATCCCTAAAAGCTGTCTGGTGTCCTGACCTACGCCATCCCTCCATCTCAGGCGGGATTTGCCACGGCTTTCTACCATAGATATTGCCCTTATAGACTTTTCGGACTGAATCATCTTCCCTCACACGGATTAAGTAAATTCAAATTTGGTGCAGCTTTGAATGTACAGCTCAAGCTGCAACCTTATATATGTGTATTTAGAACCCTATGATGAGGGCGTAACAGAGCCAATTGTACTGTAAAATTTATCCTGTCAACAATCAGCAGGACATTCAGCACTATCGTAGTATGTTCAGAATAGCAGTATTACAGGATGATGATCAGATACCAGCTTCTTGGTGGTTGTGGACCCAAGTTGCAGCGGGTGGCATCACATCTTCTAAAGGAAACCCCACGATATGTCAAGGAATCTGGGATATTCAATTAGACGGGGGTTTCTGTTCAAAAATATCACAATAGTACAGTGTTATGCATACTGACAGGAAATGCAGTCTTAATGACCCTGCAAACTTTCGCAATTTCCTCTCTTGTCATCCAATTTCTTCATTTTCTGTTGCAACTAGTTAGTTTTCCAATTTCAAACTACTTTAGGCCAATCGACCTAAATTCCAATGCACTTACACTTCCGCTCCAATATCCAAAAAGGTTGAACATTTCGTAACAAAGTTTACCACTCTAAAGACTAACTGGAATTAAAGTTTGGTAGTTTTTTCACCTTTATCTCTAATTGTTATTTACGGCGCAACAATAGGGAACATTTCAAAAGTGGGTTTTGAATATCAACACATTCTACAATTTTCTATGCAAGATTACGTAAGGAAATTGTTTCGTCACATACCTTTGAACTGAAGACTACATTTTCGTCTCAACGATCAAACTATTTTAAAAACTTATAAATGATAGGTAAAGGTTTTTCCATTTGAATTTGTTTGTTTTTCTTGTTCTCAAGTTGCCATTGCGGTTAAGTGTAACAGTTGTGAAATTTACCTCAGATTTTTTCGATGACTCTTGGCACTGATGATTTGCGATATGTGACAAGTTGAATACTTTCCATAGATCATTATGGGAAAGTGTGCACATATCCGGCAAACATATTGCGGAAGGAGGGGCTATTGGGTATCAAACTTTTAGATACAATAAAAAAAAACTTTAGACAAAAGTAATTTCATTTATTTATTCAGCTATTATGAAATAGAGTATAATTGTAACTGGTCCATGTTTGGGAACACGTGGAGGGGAGAAGTAGAGAAAAAACAAGGGGTTTGTTTATGGTATATCTAGATGTGGATTCTTTAATTAGCTTTAGGTTATATAATTTTTTCGAGTTACTGCATGTAATGATTCCGATGATAAAACAAAAAATAGATCAAAATTCGTTCAATTGTTACCGGTACTATAAAAATAGATTAAATGTTGTGGATCTTATCATTGGATGTATAGAATCTACCTAGGTTTTTTTATAGAGTTTCTGAAAAATGACTTTCAGTTTTTTCTACTTTTTTTTTTAATTCAAAATACATTTCTGGACTTTACATTTAAATTCATGCCAAAGTATGGCACTCCTTTTTTTGGTGATTTAAAAATGGTGGCAAAAGCCGATCCTTTCATGGTTCTTTTCACCTTACGGGATGGAACGAAATTACACGGGGCTACATCCGGGAATGTTCTGTGTTTGTAATTTTTTATTAAAAAAATCATGAATGCGTTATCGCTCTGCATATTGCAATAATGGTTTTTCCTTAATATTGTTTCGTGAAAAGGGTGTAAAATTTCCGATATGATAAATTTAAATTAAATTTCCGATATGATAAAGAACGGACGCTAATTTTGCCAACAAGGGACAGGCAGCAGTGGACGCGGAATGGCTCCTTGTGGTATACCGTGGGAAGGGAAAAGGAACGGGATATGCAACTGTTGAGAACAAAACTGCATGACTGGAAGGTAGGAGGCGAACAATGTATGTTAATGAGCGTCAGGGGAATTTTTAAGTGAGGCGAGTTTGGAAGATTAACGATGTAAACGGAGGAATCCATGTGGATAAAATACATTTCGTGTTGAGAAATTAGACATTTGGTTTCGAAGTTGGTGAAGCTTATTGGCGTATCTCTCAAGAATTTTGTGAAAGGAGGGGAGGAGCGGAATAAGGCGGCAAGAGTATAATCGCCACTTTTTTTCTGCAGGCATAATGAGGATTTCTTTCCACAGGCTAGGAAATTGACAACATCCAAGGCTTTTGTTGAAAATTATGGAAAGATGGAGGGCAATGTTTGATTGGTTTTTCGCAAAAGCAGGTTTGGAAGACCTTCGAGACTAGGATTTACATTGCTGTCAAGATTGATAATGAGCTATTCGACTAAGGAAGGGATATGCGGAGGGGGTTGTTGCTGAAGAAATGGAAGGGATACACCCAGTCGGATGAGCACACCATCATTGATGATAATACTAGCCAGATACGCCTCGGTGGACTTAGTTATCAGTGACTTTATTGTAGTCCACAGGGGTTTAAAGTGAGTGATATCCGCGTGATTTCCGGAAGACTAATATTTTTCTCTACTATGAGTTTAAGACAGAAGTTCTTATGGATCTCAGACAATCAGCGTAAGAACACGGAAAAGGGAGAGATATAGCAAGGAAGTGGGCTAGAAACAAGTCGAAAATCGGAAGCTCGCTTCAGGTATTGAAGGTTTTGTGTATTTGTTGTGTAAGTAAAATTGAGTGCAGAACTATGGCTAGTAATAGTACAATTGTGACTAAACTTCGGGATATAACTCTTTATACTATAGGCTATAAATACTATAAATTTTTATGACTCTAAAATAAACTTAAGGAGAGTTTCCAAAAATAGTACTATTCTATTATTGACTTAATTTGAGTAGATATTGGTATGGAGGGTATTTTCAGCCCAGATACCGCTTCAGAATGCAAATCGATTTTTTTATCTAATATCTCATATGACTATATTTTGTGAAAACCAATTTTACATCCGCTTTTGCATGTATGGCGACCTCTGCCTTCAAACTCAACGTATAACTCACTTTATGTGTGTGCGTTCACAATTTTCGCCTTCCCACCGAATTTTGTGTTAATAGGTACAACTGTTTCTCAGAAAAGGGCGTGTGATAGACAGACAGACATCTTGGGAAAAAGCAAATACTGGTGCGGCTATCAAAGAATGGCAAACCACTTGGTAAGCTATCGTCGTATTGTTTGTTTACTTAACAGTATAGGAAAGCTGTTGGAGTATTATATGCACCAGACTGGTCCCAATGTGGAGGAAGCAGCATATTTACATAACAATACGGTTTTGGCGCTGGTCGAACAGCTGTCGATGCTATTAATGCAGTGGTCAGAGCGGAACCAAAAAATGCCTCGATATGGGGATTTTTTTCAATTCAGCGCAATGCAGTGTATAATAAGCTAATCATCAGAGACTATTTCGTAGATAGAAAGCTCATCTATGACACTTACATGGTCCCAGTTGAACAGTTGGGGCCAGGTGGAGTGTTTCAAGGATCGGCCAGTACTTTGGAATGTGATATGCGCATCAAACTCCCGCGGCAAGCTACCCTTATTGGATATGGAGACCACATTACAATTGTGGTAGTAGATAAACATCGGTCAGGCTAATCAAGAACTGGTTGGTAGCACATAGATTATAGTTGGCGGAACACAATGCACAAACGGTTCTGGCTAGCAGTCGCAAGCATGTGACAGAGTCCACGTTTTTCATCAAATAACTCAGTGTTAAGTTGGATCATTGATTGACCTTCAAGGAACACTTGAGCTATACCGGCAAGAAAGCACGGAAAGTTTAGCTATGTTAACTAGCATGATGCCCAACATTGGCTGTTGCTAGCCAGGGTGTGCTCATCCATTTTGCTATACACTGCAGCAGTTTGGACAAAGGCCCTTAATGATCATATTGAATTGATAAAAACAATCTACAGCTTCTCAGAGTCGGGAAGAATCTAGTCTTTGAAAGTGCAAGCACTCTAAATGGCATGTACTATCTTTGTGATAGTGAATCTGCAGTTCACTGATACCCACCGCAGGTCGTGTTACTCAGACTGCGAATTCTTAGGTTATTTAATTTATTGGCGTTGATGCTTTGCGGAGTCACTTATATACTCTACATTGAGTGTAATTTGTTCTACCTGCATATGTTCTTTGATGGAAATGCCAGTAAGTGATCCGGAGAGCACTTTTTGGCCATATAGACACAGTACATCTAATAACTAGTATCCACTTTCAATGGACCGGACTTCAAATGTATTGGGGAAACTTATCTGTACACATCATAGGCACCAACCACATGTAGATATTACCTGATGTTAAGGGCCTATGATGTGTACGGATAAGCTTCAACAAAGCATTTACAAGTCCAACCTACTGCCATCATCTGCCTCATAAAAATGTTTAGGTAACTTAGTTTAAATAAGCTACATTAACGATTAATACTAGAAACTTGATGTCTTGCGAATAACTGTCCCTTGGAGTCCATTATCTCAATAAAAGGGATCTACTTGCATCCAACTGCATGTAATTTCCTTGATTTCAAATTTTAGATCCTTTACTCTCCGTCTGATCTCACAGTCACCATTTATTTTCAAAAATTATTTCGAAGGTTTCTTTTCCCTTTATTACTTCCTAAAATCAACTAACGCTTAGTTTATAAGGAACAAATACATATTTATTTATATTTATTAAATTAAATTTGGCTGTATTAACACTACAATATAGTTATGCTATTGCTGGCATTATTAATAACTAGATGGAGGGTAGAACCTTTATGTTACAATTGTTGCGAAGAGTGGAAAAAAAGGAAAAAAAAATTATGGTATTCTCTGGATAAAAGAAGAGCCATAGTTGTTAGTGAAAAGTTAGTTTCTGACTATTGAAATGAGAGGAGAACAGAGGAACTTGCTAAGTTGTGAGAAACATAATGATTAGTGCTCCAATGATTAACACATAAGCTCAGTCTAAATATAACTCTACTTCTAGCGAATTAGGTCAACATTAGTACATCCTTGGTTAGTAAGGGCGCAAATAAATAAATAAATATTTAAAAGCGAGCTGCTAGAAATTATATATAAATTAATTATATATTTAAATTATTATTATATTTAAATTTTTCTGGAAAAGTAATCACATTTTTTTGCAATGGTTTCATAGTTCGATTACACCATCCATTCCAACCAGTATTTATGTCTTGTTACTTCTGACTAAAAATTCTAGATCCGTTTAAAAAGGATAGAAAATTCGGTGAAAACGTAATATGTCCTTTTATAATTTCACCGATTATCATTGAGAAATATCGTTCGTTGAATGAATGAATAGGTGAAAGTAGCAACCCTGCAGAGATTGCAGAGGCTACACGGAAAAATTCCGCTGGGGGACTGTTAAGGCCTGCAGTTTTATTCGGCATGCACGTTACGGTGGCTTGCCATTTCATCTGTAAGAGATGGAACTTCGCTGGTGAAATACGCCTTTCACCTTTAAGCTACTCATCTCCGCGGATGAGAAGCCTATCGATAACTCAGGCACAGGACCACCTGCTGTTCTATAGGTTTATAAAGTTTCGTCGTCAAAAACAATTTTCGCCTTCACAGAATTTTCACTCAAAGAACTGTTTGTGATTCAAAAACTGTCTTGACTTATGATTACCGACAGCATTCCTACAGCACGAGAAAGTTATGCATCTTTAATCTAATAAATTGACATCTGACATCGTACCAATGGCAATTTCATGTTTCATACGTTTTTGAGTACCGTGGGAATGCTGCAGCTAGTTACAGATCAATGTCACTCAATGTGAGTGAAAGTCGACTTAATTAGTTATTCTCTGTGGAATATTGTTGAAGATTTGACGATTTTGGAGAGATGCCATGAAAATCTGTAAGCTTTTGAAGAAAAGTCTTGTTTTTATTTGAATGCGATAAAACTTTCCATAAACAGCTGCCGGATGTTTGTAATGATTTCAAGGACGTCTTCCCTTCACTAGGATGTACCACACTGCTTTCGTCACCCAAGAAACTATTGGCGCTTAAATAATTCAAACTAATGTTCTATTCATAAAAAACGTTCTAAATTTGACCATTCTACTCCATATTAGACTTTACCTGTCCTTGTGTTCAACTTCTCATGAAACTAGTGTCATAGACCACAGCTTCTAATTAACAATCATAAGCCGAAAAAACTTACTTCTCTAGTCAATCTAAATGTTATTGAATTCAACAAAAAAGTAGATGCATGGAATTTTGGTTAGTGGTATTAGTTGGTTTAGCTCGTGTTTAGCTACTCAATTTGGAACGTAGGAGCATTGTCATTTCACCCAAGATTCGTGAGGTTCAATGGCAAACAAGCGTGCCAAGAGACCTTGCACAATAAAACAAAGTCATTCCAATTCAGCTAACTTGCATCATGGGTATGTGTTGAATAATATTGAGATTTTGCATGCTCATTATTTATTTTCTTTCGTAGCGTAGTAAAATAGAAGTATATGGAATGCAAGTAATGGGGTACTATAGTGCACTTTGTAAACCATGATATGGGAACAAGCAGGCATTACGTTTTCCACGTACTTAGGAATTCTGTAGACCTTCTCTGTAATGAATATGCACATGCACTTTATTGTTCATTGAGCTGTAAATACCACGACGAAATACTTCAACAGAAAGGTCCCGGAAAACAATTATCCATCTTTAGTCATCAACATAAACATAATTTTAGTAATGGTGCCTTAACTGCAGATACTTTTAATGGAAAAATATGAAAAAATATTAGTTTAACAATTGCTGCACACCACAAACTAGTATTTTTTTGCAAAAATACGGACAATTTGCCATTGTAGCTAATTGATCACTGATTAGGTTGGCATGCTTTGACGGGTGCATTGTAGAGGTCCTGAAGATGTTTCGTAAGTACGAACTTGACTGTGTACACATGTTGCAGTAATTATGATATTTATCATGACCAGAAGTTGGATAGATAGATTCAACTAAATTATCACCGGATACATTTTATCAGCACAAATACTTGTTACCTGCATCCATTAATGATGAAGTTTCTTATTTACTATGGATGAAGTGCTGTCCCGGATGCATAAAATGGTTACAGTAGAGTATATACATATGTAATTTTCTTAAGGCTTAATATTTTTTGCCATACTTATTTGTTTATTTTTAGTTTTCTCCGAGTTTTGCACAATTTCATAAAATTTGATTGAAAATTTATTATTCAAAGATAAAAAATTAGTTCTCAAAATTAAATAAAAACTGTTTTGTTGTTTTTTTCTCCTTTTGACGGGAATATACATTTTATTCCGAATATTGCAGTATCTTGTAACTCACACTGTGTCTGGCAGTTAGCATCAGTTAACTGTTAGACATTAAAGAAGCCGGTTGCGAAATAGTGCTTCATACTGAATATAATGTACATTTCCGAGATAATAACTAAATAGTGGTATTTTAATTTTTGAATCTCTGGAATAAAAGACTTTCCTTCGAATTTTCCTAGAAGATTTACTTTTGCAACCTTGCATCTTAACCAAAACCAATCAGATCGATTATGTTATCTTGTTCACTTAATACATTTATTGCACCTAATAAATGATAATCAGTTTACAATAATATAACATAACAATTACTGATAAAAATCGATTGGCATGTGATAATTCATTAGCTTAGTTATCAAAAATTATTCAGATTACCAAAAACTGGACTTAGCGAAAAAAGAACTCGGTGAGGCAAATATCTAGATACAGTCATTCCAAACAAGTTCTCATTAAAATGTCATCCAGGCCAACGAAATAGTAGTTTCTCTTGAGTAGGACATTGGTCATTTATTTATAGTATGTCCAGCTTGTTTTAACAATTTATCTAGGTTGCGAGATAGGGTGCATTCAACGGTATTGGAAGGATGACAACAGTAACGGAAGAAATTGCTAAATGAATACCTCCAGGAATATTTAAGAGCGAGTCGACAGAAGTTCCGAGGGTTTCCATGACGGAAATCTCCAATGCACCGATTAGTATGACGAATAGCCAAAAAGGAGCCTAACCATAAGCTCCTTTCAGTTTTAATACGTTCAAATTTATAAGGATGAAAAAAACCGTGGACGATTTTGGCGCGTGCGCAATCACCGAAATGCCAGAGTTTAGTTCTTGCAAGGTTCTAGTACCTTTCCCTTCATAGAGCATTGCTTAAATATGTAATTGGTCATGGTGGGGGCGAAATTTGAGCGAATAGCGAGACATCCATCATTTTCGTGCATGAGAGAGCCAGAATTAACCAACAAGTGTGCGGTCGCTAAGTTCTGAGGCTGTGGTATATTTGTATGTTCAGTAGCACTTTGTAGATGTGGATTGGTGTTGTGATGCTACACTCCGCATCTAAATCCGATGAATTACAGCATGTGCTGTATATGGCAGGGGCTGTTTTAAACATCAACCAAATTTGGAGCCGCTTACTGCGTTGAGGGTGGGGCTAATTGGCTAGAGAATTGCCGCCCATCACCAAAAATGTAAGTCCAGTTTCAATCTCTTCTCTTAAGGAAATCCACTTCAAAACTAATTGAATATATTCTTGTCTCATGTGTTGCTCATTTGACGTTTTGTAAAATGTCAGCTTTTTAATAAACTCATGGTTACGAGTCTGTGCCTGTACCTTTGTAAAGTAGTAATATATACATAGTATCATGCGACAACGGAAACAGGTAAGTATTGCCGACTGTAGAGGAGCAAAGTTCCCCTCAGCATAATATCCATTATTTATTTAGGCAATAGACATGTTAACCAGAGTCCAAGTCCCTGTGCACCAACCAGCAACTGATTTTATTAATGAAGTCAGTGAATCGAAGAGTGAAGGGACATTTTTTCAACTGGTCAAACCACATTTTTTCAACTGGTGGGAAGCACAACTAAAATTGTGTTAAACCGATCGGTCTGAAATGTTTACATATTATTCTACACATTAGCAGTTCTCATCTGAATCACGATTATCTATTTCCTTTAATAATTTCTTTATTTTTATTGTAGATCTTCAATGAAAATCTGACGCGATTTTTTGAAGGTTTATTTTTACCGCTCCACCATTTTAATATTTAGCAAGGTAAAATTATAATCGTGGTTCGAACGATAGAGACAAGCATACAGAATAAGAAAACATTGGAATTCTTGGTTTCGAGCTACTACAAATTGGAATGTGCTACCCACCAGCCACCATTTTTGGCGCCAAAAAAATAAGAGCGTTTATCAAATTCGTTAATTGAAATTTTTTTATCATAATTCAACACAACCCCAATAATATAAAATGATTACATATTTTTTAAAAAAGTCCAAATATCGAGCATCACATAGGAAAATCTCCTTAAATATAGACTTCCAGATATAAGTGTATAAACATCATTTGTAAAAGAAAAACAACAACATATTTTTTCCTAGACTAACTAGAAGGACGAAAAGAATACATAAATTTCCTCCAAACTTATTTCAACCATTCATTTTCGGGAATAGTCATCATTATCATTACAATTGGTAGGTTGAATTACGGTACTTTACTTTTCTACACTTTGTAGTTAGGCTTGTTCACTAATGCTTTTTATTACACTGAATGGCTGGAGGTTTTTTTATGGGTTTCGAAAAGAGTCACTCGCATCGGAAAATACCAGAAATAGTGTTTTTAGATGATTCTACAGTTCGAAGTATAATATCACGCTTTGTACATGAGAGAAGAGTTCAAAATAACTACAATCATTTTTTTTGACGCAGCCGACGAGGGATACATCATCCGAAAAACAAAGGGAAATTTTAAACTATCGGCCCCAAAACTGGTCAGTATGGTTAAGGATCAGTTAGGTAAATTTTGAAATCCAGAAATCTTTCCTGAGTCCTTTGAAATAAATAGTAAAAATAACAATCGTTGGCACAACAATCCATATTGGATCAGGGCCTTGAAGTGTGTTAGGGTAGCGCTTCATTCAAGACTGTAACGGTACACTACAGTAACACTCTACGAGGCAAAGTGGTCAGTATTGCGCTCGCCCGAGATTATTACCCTGACTTGATTTAGGTACCCATTCACAGCTTAGTCGACTGGTATCCGACATCCAGCCATGATAACAAATTCCTCTGCTGTCAGTGAGATTTGAACCGCGACCTTCCGCTACGACAGCCCAGCGCTCTAACCACTTGAGCCATCCGATACAGGTACAAAAAAAATCTAAATAATTTTTTCATAACGAAGGATACTCCAGCAGAGAGACATGAATGTTTTCAAATTGTAGTGTAATTTGTTTTTGGAAAAGGACCGTATTTTGATATTGAAAATTCCAAACAATGAGCAAATTGATGTCATTAGACATGAGGTTATATAATATATAATATATATAATATATAATAATTTGAATGCAGCTCCAATACAGCAAAAATTAGAACTGCCAGTGACAACCTTACAAACTCCTTAAAATCGATTTCTTACGTGAAATGGAAAACACCCAAGTGCAAGCCGTTTTTCAAACGTCAGCCTAGGGACGCTAAACTGCAATTTGCCGAAACAGCACATTCAGTGAATTACGGGGGGTTCAAAAATTACTTTCTGCGATGAAAAAAAAAAAAGAGTTTAAACGGTCTTGACTCCTGGCAGGAAGAAATTACGAAATTGTTATAAAAAACGTAGAAATATTTTTGTTTGTTAAAAACGTAAAAATATAATAGGAAATGTTGAAATTTGAAGTTAAAAATAACTAAGCCTTAGTTTTTCATTTTTCAAATGTGTGTTTATATGTATATGTGCCATTGCATATTAAAAACTTTATGCATATGATTAAATTTGATTTAAAAAGACGTTTCCACCATACTACTGCAGAAAAGGATGAAGCAGCGGAGGATTTCTATTGTCGCCTAGAAGCTTTATGTTATTCATAACTTCAAAATAATGCTAAAATATTGCTTTGGTATTTAACCCTAAAATTGGAAATGCGGATTTCCATCGAGACAATAATAACGATCACCGCCTTGTTGATTACCTTCTTCGTAATAATATCATTGTGAGTACTGTGATAAGAACAATACTATCCCAGATTTTAGTTCGCCAATCGAACAGGTCATTTGGTTGAACAAGCCCTTTAACCCTTAAAGCCAACATCTTGGTCGAGAGAGAGAGTCGCAAGATACCTAGAATAGCCTGACTCCTTGACATAAAAAGCTTTCCACCCCGTATGGCAATGCAGATTAGTCTGTGAGGTCAGTATCACCCTAAAATTCTATCCGTACCTCTGTGATGGTCGTAAATCTCAAGTGACAGTTCAGGAGCACCTCTTCTCTCCTTACATCAGTGCTGCTGGAATCTCATAGGGGTCTGTCCTCTCTTCTGCTCTTTTGTCTCTCTTCACAGCGGACATTCCCAAACCCACTCCTAACCACAATCCCATTAAGATCCTCCAATATGCCGAAAACCTTACAGCATACACCTGCCCTGGTGCATGTGTATGCGAGCAAACTTATTTGAATTCATATATAGATAAGTTTTACCAAGTGAAAACGCATTCCTCAAAAATGTCAAACGATTGTCTTCCGCAGGAATAGAAATGGGATGGTTCTGAAAACGTCTTGTGACGCCAAGAAATTGTGTCTCAAAATTAATTGTATTCTAATCCTTACCGTTAAATCAGTTGTATACTTGGGCATCACTATGATCTCCAACTTATCCAACATCTGTCATGTTAATATGGCACAAAACCGTGTAAACAGCACCTTAAAATCACTATATCTTAGTATTCGATTCAATAAATCAACTCAAATTTTTTGTTATACAAGGTTAATTAGATTTTTGGGCACAATCGGATCCACCTTCTGGGTGGATGTCTCCCCTAAACATATGGTGAGGCTACGCCTCAAGGATGATACATTCTCGGTCACTATACCGGCATATTTTAAAAAGACGGTGTTACGAGGTAAACAACCAACTAGATCCTCTACAGTTCCTCCTGAGTGCTACGCATCGATGCTGTGATGATCAGATACGTGATGAAATTCCTAGAAAGGTGGTCAGTCATACCCCAATCCTTTAGTTACCGAGAGCCTCTGGATTGAGATCGATGAGGATTATTTCCTCGGTAAGAAACAATTCCCGCAGCTCCTTATAGTGTTTACCGCTTAAAATGAAAACACGGTTCTCGACGTTTATTAACAATCTTTGTTGGCGACTTAAGGCATTTGCAGAATACCTACAAATATTAGCACAGTCTATAGTAGCCATGCATGTTTGGATGAACAATAGCAATATCGACACAGAAGCATTCCCAAGCCTGTTTTAAAATCAGCAACGTTTGTGTTGCCGAACTGTCGCTGAAAAACGAATACATGCCAATGTCAAGGAAGTCAATAATGGCGACTTAAAACTCAGTCGGCAACTCGTTGGCAACATGAACGTGGCTACATTTAAAACTGGCTTTAAACAGGCTTCTATTATTTAAGAGTACAACGTGTAAAAATAGTTTCGGAAAGCCAAATTTGATAGTTTCACGTTAGTGATAAAACATTTGTCAGATAAAGTGAAAGCAATATGAAAAATATAAAAATAAGTTGGGACTTTAGCTCCAATTAAGGAGTTTTCCTATACTCCGTGAGACTTCATTTCAACGACTGAATAAAGAGTTATTCGTTAACACGCGTTTTATTTTATGTTAAAAAAGAGTTTGCACCAACGACTCAAAGTAACAGAACATTGTATGTGGAATGAAGCAGGAGACTGAAGATATTGTTGGTTATTACTGACTTTCAAAGAAACCAAGTAAATTGACGTTCTAAATATACCACCATGATCAGGATAATTACAATACGAAAAAAATCATGACCGGGGCCGTTCCAGCATCTCTCGGTATTCTTTTCAACTTTTCAACCATGTGAAAAAAATCCGTAACAATCGTTTTTGACTTAATTACAAAGTTACCTCATAGGAACAAGCCCAATTCGAGGAGAAGTGAAATTTATGTATATCAAAAAACGTTTTCTAAAAGAGTGAAAAACCGAAAATACTGCTTATTTTCCTCGTCCAATTTTGGATAAATAAAATAAAAAGAAAATATTGTAATTATGGTGCTTCACGAAAAATTAAAACTGATCAATTTGAGAGAACCTTATTATTACCTTATATTAAGAAAAGTAATATGGGCTGTGTCTCCAAAATAGATTTGCTTTCCAGCACACATAGAATAATGGGTATGAGATTAAAGTAGTATTTTAGAGTACAAAGTTATGTGCATCTCTGAAAGTTGCTCCCCAATTGTCTGTAATTAAACATTAGTATCAGAATTGCAAAATATTTCATAATTGAAATATCGTAAATTTATTCTTGGTCGATAAACACGCGCTTCTAATCAATTTTTTGTTGTGAATGTGACGACAAGAGTAGTTCAATAAATAGAAAGAAAAATAGAGGAGAAAAAATAGAAATCATCTTTGATACTTTCAATATGCCAATTTTGACTCAAGTTCAATATCCTATATGTAAAAAATCTTGTGTTTTTTGCAAGTATGACTCATGGTTCTCACGGTTTTGTGCTTTTTCACAATTTTGTAAGGGAAATTCTGAACTAGCAAAGATTTATGAAAATTAGTGGAAAGAAACGCACTTATATGTAAATTTTAGAATCCTCATAAAATTTTTATAAACAATCGCCAGAAAACCTTGACGCATTAAAAATACAAAAAATTTCCATGGATTTGTAAATTAGTTGAATGGAGCTCGATAAAAAATATCATAAATGGTTTGTATAGTTATAGAATTTTTTAAGACAAATATGTATGCCGTAAATGGACGACACCAATTTTGCGTAGAATACAAAAGCGAGAATATGGCTACATTATTTTTTTGCATTTTTGTTTGTATTTATTTTGGTGAGATCAAAAACTTTTTTCTTTTGAATAAAGTTATAACGTTGCAGATAACCACAGGAACTATTTGAGCTATAATGCGATAATCGATTGTAACTACAAAGGAAGAAATTGGCGTCCTTGATAGTTGGAAAACTGTTTATTTGTTCACACTCAAAATGTATAACTATAAATAGTTATTGCTATAACCATATAAATATTTATTGTCGAATACAGTTGCCAGTTGAATGATTTATTTTCCAGCAAAGGCGGGGAAAACCTATTTTCAGATTTTAACTTAATTATTCCCGATTGTTTCAGAATTGGAAGATTTTGAAAATTGGGTCAGGTATTTTGTTGCCGGGAGGAAAGGGTTTATCATATCTGGGCCAAAAAATTCACTTGAAAGAAATTATCTGATGGACGGAGTTAGGTCACTTCACTTTATACACTATACAAAGCACTGAACATTAATTAAATACCACATGAGATTTCTTCATTAAAAAGGTGTTAAAAATTACGATCTTGGTCTTCGGAATATTTCCTAAATTGGTTACCTTCCCTTAATTTTGGAATATTTTTTACCTTTATCCAGAGTTGGAAACAGGTATCCCTTTTCTCCAAATTATTATATTTATTATATTTTTACCAAAATATTTAATTATAACTTACATTTCGATACAGTTAGCCTCCATCCTGTTAACATTTTGATCCGATCCACGAGCCTCGAGACACAACGCCACTATCACACTTTTTTAATACTGAAGGTTTATCGAAGGACACCAAAACGCTTGGCGCCTAATTGAATACTTTTATGTTTCTTCAAATAAAATTTACCACAACATTACACACTTTTATGAAGAAAACCAATTGGAAAATCCCAAAGTGAAATTCACTTAAAATAACGCTAAAGTTTTCAAACGCGTTGGGAAATTTTTCTGAGGCGTCAGTTACAAAAAATTAGTGAAAAATTTCCAGTACTTTAGAGGGAAAGTTTGACTATCCAAGGAACTGAGACTGCGGCACCAGCAAGATCTCTTCTTGTCGCGCACTTTAAAGATGTTATGCTGGCTGAATGGACGCGCCAACTATCACCATTTAAGCACAGGTTACAGGTGATTTATACATACGTTCAGGAATAGTAGCAACAGCAACAGTTATGTGGGTATCACGATCGTTGACAACCTAACAGCCAAGTATCTATCATATATTCCACAAACACTATATTCTACGAGACCGTACTATACTATACTGTGCAGTGTATGCTTGGACACATATTTCATACTGGATATGAATTAAAAAAATAGTAACCGACAAAAACGTGTATAGTGGCCCGCGTCTGGTTCGCGATCGTACTTGGAGTATAAATGAGAGTGGAATATGGCAAAAGATCGCTTATATAGTGTATAATAGGAACCCGCTTGACGGATTATATAGACTGAATGTCTGCCACCTATCGCTACCGCGGAATCCACCTGATCTTGGACAACAACGACGACAGCGACGAGCCAATCATTCCTACCGGCTTTGATCGTGGCTTTTGAAGATTCAAGCCTTTACCGCTGATCGTTAAAATTGATTGTCAAGGTTGACTAACATGCAAGCACGGTCAGACGGAGTGGCTCTTCTTTAGCCTGATCACCTGGGAACAGGTAGTGCAAGTACGTAGAAACAACTATCCTCGTCGTCGGAAGCTACTGCAAGTGCAGTGACGGTACACTATATGCCGTGTGATCGGTAGAACATGAATGGTAGCAGTGTTCAGAGAAAAGGGCACATTTTGAGTGACAACACCGCTTGAGTCCATACCCTAAATAGCAAAGTTAAGTTATTGCATTGGCTATCGTTAAAGCGTGGTATGTGGTCATGAATGATTATCATGCGTTAATGCACTCTTTTTTTGTGAAAAGTGACCCAAAATCGGTTAATATATTTTCGCACTGAACTTAATAAATTGCACTATTAAATGAATCTTCCGTTTAATGAGCTCTGTTGATTGTTATGAAGGTACTAAGATGGGCATATTATTGAATTACTACATATGCAGCATTTCAATAATTGATAACAAGCGCATTCTATACACTTAATGATTTTAATTACTGAATGTCTTTCGAATGTATTTATGTAAGATTGAAGTTAATTGAAAAATATTTTGCGGTTATTCTGATAATTTTTTAGTAGGGCTCCTCAAATTAAATTGTGTTGATTCTGAAAGCGTCGATATGAGATGTGGCTATCAGAAAGTGATGTACGTCGAATCTGTTGCATAAAAGTGCAAAAAGAGAAATGTATATTTTTCTTAAGGGCGTCATCCCGTGTGTCGGATCCACGGAATCGAATTTTTTTTTTGGCATCAATTATATCTAGATATATATAGATTACCCCGAGTCATTCGGAAATTATAGAGTTAAACACGTGATAAGTCACATGCCAGATTTTTGTCGATCGCCGTAATAAAGCTCGTATTTATCGGTCCGAATGACGTTCGAATGACTTCGCTAAAAGAGCGAGAATTGAAGCCAAGGCCGTACATATGTTTCTTCAAGAAACCTAAGGTTTATGGACTAGGTATAGCAGATTGATGGTCAGTTAAGGTTTTATGGCTAAAAATCGCATTCTATTTTTTAAATGCGTTTTTCTCGAAACTGCATGTTCAAAATCGGCTGGCACCGTAGCCCAAAATCTATCAAACGAAACTCTTTGAAATTTTCACGACTTATTCAGAACATATTTCTACGGACCGCAAACTATGATAATTGCGATTTATTCAGCAGTTTTTTTATACATTTTGAAAAATCACCAAAATTTACAAAAAAAAGTTAAATACGGCACCAAAAATTTACCCTTTAATATTTTTTAATAATCCAGTGTACGTTAAAATGCTGTTTCCTTTTTTCTCTAAGATGACCGCAGCGCACTCTAGCGTGACAGCAGAAAAACACCTTTTTTTGGAGATGGGTGTATAAATTGCTCTGTATTTCAATGATGAACTATGCAATCGGGCTGGGAAACTTACTATGCATGTTCAAGATATTAATGAAGATATGGTGAAAAATTCGTATTTGTATCTTTATCCAGTTCTTCAGAAAAAATTTCTAAAGAAAGCCAAAAAACCGCCTTCACACGGGATGCACCTTTTAACAGCGTACCGGCTACTATATCAAAATAGCGTTTTATTAAGAACTAGTTTATTGGAGCACATAGTTACGGCGCTACTTATTAAGGTTTTACTCTCTGTCCCTTTGTCTGTCGCACGTACTTTTCTCCAAAACAAAAATCTACAACGATTCGAAGAAAATTTGGTGGACTTGTAGGAACTATGACATCCAACGCATACTGTGACATAAATTTATGTGGCTTTCTATACATACATGTCAAGATAGCTGAGTGGTTAGAGCACAAGGCTGTCGTACGGAAGGTCGCGGTTCAAATCTCGCGTGATTTGACGTCGGATACCAGTCGACTCAGCTGTGAATGCGTACCTGAGTCAAATCAGGCTAAAAATCTCGGGCGAGCGTAATGCTGACCACATTGCCTCCTACAGTGTTCTGTAGTGTACCGTTACGATCTTGAATGAAGTGCTCTAACACACTTCAAGGCCATGATCCAATATGGATTGTTGTGCCAACGATTATTATCATTATTTCTATACATGCAAAGGGGGATGTAAACATTTTCTTCGATGTACTCGCGTGGTGTATCAATTAGTAACTTCAAAAGCATATTTTAGCTCTGATAAGTGAGCGGTGAAAATGTGCAAACTTAAATTGAGGTAGGATTCATTTTACGGAAATTACCTAACCTAGAAATCCGAAAAAAATCTGTCTTAAGATATATCCCATTCCAATATCTGCTCAAATCTCTTTGAAACTGATCGGATAACCCCCCTTAATTTCATCTTAGGAACACCTAATTGCTTAGGGTTGATAATGACATCATTCACGGGGTAAGCTACGAATATCGCCAGTTAATCCAGTAAATAAGTGGCCGCGGACAAGTAACTAGAACGTTTCCATCTGTGTTCGTCTTCCTAAATCCATTCTTCTTTTCTGGAAGAGTAAGGCTCCTTAAAAAAATCGTAATCCGGAACACAGTATATCTAATAGGCAGTTCCCACACTGAATGGTCCGGACTGGTCAATGAATTGGAAACGCCTATCCGTACACAATATAAGCCCTGAACATCTAGCAGTATCTATATGTGGTTTAGAGCCTATGATGTGTACGGTTAGGCTCCCCCAATACATTCGTAAGTCCGGTCCATTGAGTGTGGGTACTATTTATTAGGTGTAGTGTGATCCAGGAAGGAATCAACGACCGGGTCAGATGAATCCAATGCATTACACTGTATTCTAGCGACTCCTCTCCAACTAGCTAGCCCTTTGGGTACATTCATGGGACACTAAGGAATATACGTAGAAATAAAAAAGTAGCAAGTATATTAGTCTGACACTCAAGATAGCTATGCAAACATTGAAATCAATAATTTGGTATTAGTGAGCAATTCTCCGCCGTCAAAGCGGGTTTTTCATTTAGCTCTGCGCCACCTAGCCTCCACAATTATTTTTCAAAGATGCAAGATATAATACATAATAAAAGATTTTCATATTTTCATGATATTAATATTTCATTTGTATACCGTTTCCTGGTGTGGTCTTTTTGTAAGGACCAAATTACTTAGTATTCCGTTCTAGTATAAATGTAATTAATAAAAACTACCCATGTCTGTGGTGTGTATATCGATTCATATAGTAACAAGTCGGGAAACTAGAAGCTGGACGCTTCAGGTATGGAAGGTTTGTGCATTCCTTGTCTATTGATATTTGAGTGACATTTGTCTAATTTATACCTACCTTAGATTGCAATAAATTTGCACAGAAGCAGCCAATATATATATTATTATAACTCTGTTAGTAATAGTACGATTTCTTCCAAACTTGGGAGGATCATGCTCTATATTACAGCAGTGTTTTGCAATTTCCCCAAAATATAGGCATGTACTATTATTAAGATTATTTAAGAGGGAACGACATTAGGAGATTTTCAGAATCGACTTTTTTTATTGCATAGATCGTTAGCCTATGCGCTACAGAATACACCGCAGACATTTCAAATCGAAATTCGTAATCCTTTCGATTTAGAAGCAAGCGATTATAGAGTCCAGGAAGCCTACCACCCAGGAGGTGGTAGCTTTATGTCCTTTCGAAGTCTGGTAGTGTTATGTTAATTCTATAAATAATTGGTGTTAGTCCCTTGTATGGGTGCACTTGTATCTGCTGTAAATGTATTTTGTTCGTAATTAAGAGTGATAAATGTCTTTATATTCGAAAGGGGATTTTTCAAACAATTTTTTTCAATTGGGCTTTTTCTGTAAAATTCGATGAAGTATTAATATACTATTATTAGGGGTCGGTGAGAGATGTACTTAAAGGCTTGGATGTTACATAATTTTTTCAGATTTTTGGGTTGGGTATGAGATTAAGGCCTCTTTCTTCAAATTTTTATTTTTTGCCTGCGTCCGCGCGTCACTGTATACATGGGATTTTATAGTCTATATATTTTCATCAAATTTCACCGCAATATGTATAGTGGCTCCCGGGAAAAGTCTATATGACAGGCAGATAGACGTATACATGAAAGACTGTAAACCAATTTTAACAACACTTTGTTTTACACAGAACCATACAAAAAATTACTATAGAATGGGCCAATGAGATAATTTTCTATTGGATAAGGCGCGCCATGGGAGAAATCCCATGGTGCGCCTTATGGTTTGGACGCACTCAACGAATTTATCGTCCGCTCCAATTACTGTGTCATGAATTTGGAACGGAGTCCAGCAGGGTACAGACAGCGACTCCATGGCGAGTGATAGTTAATAATAATGGAGGTGCCTTACCAGCGATCAGAGGAGCTACTCAAATATTCCACCTGTAAAGCATGAACCGTGTAGTCAAGGGAAGCTTAGCAACTGGGGGCGCTGACCCAATTCTTGGTGAGGCTTCAATCGTCTTTCAGGCATGCGTAAGAGGACTTTACTGTTCGGGATGTCTTAATTCATCAAAAGAGTCGTAAAGCTGAGAAAGGAGAGTGGTCGTGTTGGAAATCCATCATCAAGGGTGCATAGATGTGTTGCGGACATTGTCGAAACCAACCATTTCCCCAATGATATATCAATCACTGCAATTTTCGATGTGCTTAAGCAGAAACTTGTAGTTAGCTTCAACCGCATCCACAGGTATCAATAAAACTTTCAGCGAAGGACAGAAAAATACCTTATTATTCCAAATCAAAAGAGGGTTTTATGAAAATCTTGCCAACTTCGATCTGGATCAGGCAGAAAACTTCGGAAAAAAATGTTTAAATGGATAAGTTGAAAATATTCTCTCTCTCTAATGCGGTACTCACGGTTTGTTTCACTATTTTTCACCAAGGGGATAACGAATCCCATCCCCAAAGGGTAGGATGCCCTTCCAAATATCGACCAATTAGTTGTCTAATTCGCTATATACAAGTGTTTTACTTCAATTCTCTGCGCGAACATCTTAAAACATATTGATGTTCATAAATTGTTAGGTGAGTAGCAAAAAGGATGCGCAAAAGGCTGCTAAGGTTATAAAGATCACCTTATAATAGCTGTTTATGACAGCAGGAAATAATTCAACAATTTACATTGATTATAAATCAGCCATTGACTTCATGACAAATCCATAGTGGCTACAAGTGTTACAGTTATACAAAATCAACCCGATCGTCGTTGTTCTCTTCAGAATAGTGGTGGAGAATTGGTACATGAAGCTGTTGGTATCCTCACAGATATCGGAGGAGATCTCAATCAGGCGTGGGAAATACCCAGGCGACCCCCTAAGCCCACTACCATTTTGTTTGGCCTTGGATCGAATGATGAATACGAGTTCCAACTCAAATTGAGCTCTTCTTTTTCGAGTTATTCGGGGAAAACGCATCCACAATGAAGAATACAGCCACAATGACATCTTCTTTAAAGGTGTGGATTCTTGATTCTTGATGACATCTTCTACTTCAATTTTTTCTGTAAGACAGTGCACATCTTGGATTTCCAGGAAGCTCGTGGATTCTAGGCTAGAAACCAGAGCCTTCTTCCTCAGTAGCCTTATGATTGACTCATCTCACGTACCTTTGATTGTTGCCTTCGGACTTAATTCAACAAGAATTCCGCCACACTTCGCTTTCTGTATGGTAGATACTCCAAAATCTTTTAGTTTGATCTTATTGCGGTTCTCGCTGACGGCGGAGCAGGCGATTTAAATATTTTTCGGCTTTCCAGCTTTTCTTTTGGTACTCCACCATTTCTGTCCGTTTTGACTTTAGGTAGACGGTTTTCTAACAGCACGGCGTGTTGTTTCCTCTTATCTTTCCTCGCTTTCTTCTTTTGAACCCTGGAGAGTACCTGGTTGAAGTCTCCTTCAAATGTGCCTTCAACTTTTCGCTTTCTCCCTAGTTCGTTTTGCAACGGACAATCAGTGGTCTTTACTATTTCCTTAGTTCAATATTTTTTTATCCTCGATGAAATTTGTACGGGATGATCAGGAACGAGTGTACCCTTGGAGAAAAAGTCCCTAACCCAATTCCTTGAGGCTTGACCAACGCTCAGCGGATCGTGGAACTTGTGGACGGATCTGCTCTCGCTCAGGGTGACGCTGTTACTAATATCGATTCAATGCACATTAGTAGACTAGGGTCCTGAAGAGGCTGGCTCTTGATATACGCCACAACCACTATCTTCGCAGAACTAAGCAAAAAGTTCTCAACGGCTCCGGGATTTGCTCTTGTGAGCGCCCTTAACGCTAGCCTTCATATCCACGATGACGAATAGCTGAAGAGGTGGAAGGAGCATCACAATTTTCAATCGTGTAACATCTAGTGGAAACGTGCCGCATTATGCAGCCTGCCACTCCAAATTTTCAACGCAATTACTACGAATCCACTGGCATATAAATATACATGACTTTATTCACTGCAGTAGGAAATTGATTGCCTCTTTGCCTTTTTTGGCTATATTATACATATTTGTGTTTGCGAAATTTGTGCGAATAAGTAATTTGATTAGAACGACAGTTTTTGTGAACACAACGAATCAGCAAGTTGATCTATTTTTGTGATTATAAATTTATTCATAATATTCATTCGTGACTGTAATAATTATGTCTCGTGTTTATTTACACTTTAATTCTAACTGAAGAGTCTTTGCATATGTCTACAATAGGAAGACGTTCTGAAAGAGAATTTCCACGTTTCTTTAATGTCTGACCCTGGATATAAAATCCATCACAAAATTAAAACCTACCAAGGACCATATTTGAGAGATCTATCGAACTTCTTCTTTTCGGCAGCCTTTGTTCCCTTCACAAGCGTCCACAAAATTTTATCTAGGCGCTTTGTACAATATATCCGTAACTCCCGCTCGGAATATTGGAGTTTCAGGGAATATCTGATATCTGCCTTGTATCAGAGTCACCTTTACTCTTACTGGCATTCAGTGCAATCTTCGCAAATGATAGTTTCAAAATAGCCGAAATAACTCCATTATTACATCGTGATTCACTTGAATTACTGCATCTCCCTTCCTATTTTCAGTATTTAAAAGAAATGGAGATACTTCAGCATCCTCTAAAGGATTAAAAAATTCCCACGTCCTAGGAAGGTGGGCAGGCATGGTTTTAATTTTTTTTTAGATATGTACATTTCCTGCACCTTGCAATGACCTGGATTACAATTAAAAACTGATCTATGAACCCTTTCACTAATTATCCTGGGCTATATGGACGTGGTTTCTCGGAGAAGAGTCACTACACAATATACTACAGGTCATCCTCTGGACTTGCAAATTTCGAAATATAAGGAAATTGCAGGGTGGGAGAAAAATACCTTTTAGAAGGTAGTAGAACGAATCCTCGGATATTTTGACTGTCGAGTAGGTAAGATGTTGGCTCCCATAGCATGTATAAAATTATCAGTGAAAATAGACTGTTTAGTATTCAATTAGCAGTGCCACACAGTGTCAGCCGGCGATCCATAAACAAACGTGAGCCTCTCCTGACGGGACCACATTCAACCAAATTCACCACGCACTAATCGAACGCTACTTACTCACAGCCCTGATGAATATCAGAACATATTTCCTGAGCATAATTCCGGGTTACAGGTAACAACACTACCCAGAATCTCCTCTGAGTGAACACAGGAGACCTCTATAGCAAAGTCCTCATCTTTAAGAAGGAAATGGATCCCGCGTCATTGCCTGCGCAACGCAGCAATTTCAAAAAACGTGGGCACGTATAGAGTTGGAGTTTGGAGTATTTCAGCTTACAAAAACTGTTTGGCTTGAAATGATTCACCATAGGGTCAAAGCTCTGACTGTACAAGACAATTATATTGCCAGTCCTTACTTATTCCTCGGAGACTTATCATCTTAGCAAGAAAAATTGTGAACTGTTGGCCGCGTTTGAGAGAAGAATCCTCCGAAAAATGTTTGGCCTCCTACATGACGATGGATGATTCCGTAGCCTCTATAACGAGTAAATTTATGAGCGATACCACTACCGTCTGGTTGTGGATAAAATCCGGCTCAATAAGTTCCGGTGGTTGGGTCACTAAATCGGTATGGGTGAGCCTTATCTAGTCCGGAAAGTCTATAAGGGCATCAATGGTAGAAAAAGAAGACCAGGCAGACCCTGTCTCAGATGAAGTTAGGACGTTACACGTTGTAGGCGGGCCTAGACCGGATACCGGTTGTTTCGCCGTTGATGATGATGATGATTTTCTTCTTTCGGCTCATAGGGGGCTGACTAAAATTATTCTAGAATTCAGATCAAAAGGCAGGAAAATCGCTAGTTCCTAAATTAGGTAGACAATGTTCGCAAATTGAGAATGTTGGTTTGTTCAGTAAAATAATAGTAAAATAATAATGTAGATAAGATAATGTGAATCTGATGTTGTTTTGTAACACAATGGGGCGAATCCATGGTAACCCTCAATTCATCCAGGGTAACAGATGGTCGTTTTCGTACGTTCGTACGTTCAGAAAGAGAGAGGAAGGGACAGTTCCGGTATTTAGGGATTTAAGTAATTCGGAGTTCGAGCCTTGTGAAATTCACATAAAAATTTTATCCAGGACAACCAGATGTAATATCTTATAGAACCAAAACTATCCAAAGGCTTTGAGTTACCTGCAAACTCGTCAGAGGGACTGCTGCTTCGATGACCAACATAAGAATAACCTTCCTCTCATCTCGGTGCACACTATGTTGCATTTCAAAGGTTTCGTAACAATTTTGAAATTCAGTTGCATTCCATTTGCCCAAATGGGCAGTGATACTACGAACCCATATTTGCTTAGGTTTGTTAACCTACTTTCACATTTCGGCCAAGCCTCATGATGTGCTTTTGAGTTTATCAGCTTCTTTCTTTAGCACATTACAATCTGAAAATCACTATAAAACTAAAATATATTTTAACTCGTGTCCGGATAGCTGAGTGGTTAGAGCACAAGGTTATCGTACGGCAGGCCGCGGTTCAAATCTCACTGATGGCAGTGGGACTTGTATCGTGACTTGACGTCGGATACTAGTCAACTCAGCTGTGAATGAGTACCGGAGTCAAATCACGGTAATAATCTCGGACGAGCGCAATGCTGACCACATTGCCTCCTACAATGTACTGTGGTGTACCGCTTCGGTCTTGAATGAAGTGCTCTGACACACTTCAAGGCCCTGATCCAATATGGATTGTTACGCTAACGATTATTATTATTATATATTTTAACTAGTATAGAATCTTATTGTCATCAGCTTTGCTGCATTAGTGAGCATTCAGTCGTAGTATGTGATCTTTTATACATCACTACCGTTGTGCACTCTACCAGAAAATATTCGGCAAATAACATATGAAATGAATATTTAGCACCTCTTTGCCAATCTAGCAAGTGAACAAGTGAAATTTTAAGTCAGACATGAACAATATCATTTCATTCGCTCCTTTAGAATTAAACCTTTCGTCAGGAATCCTAGCCTGAAGTACTTCAACGGCAGGGTCATACAGAGAAAATTCGGGCACGGGATGAAAATTATAACGAAAGACGAGGTTCGGAGTGGAAATTATCCGGGTCCCTTTTTTTACTAAAATTTCTATTCCATACCCCGGGAAAACTCTGGCGTGGAAGGGGGATGCCGCTTTCCGCCCCTTCTTGTCTGGTCTGTTCATCGGACTATAGATTAGATGAAAGTAGAAGCAAGTGGCAAGGCGAGTAACAGAAGTTAAACAAACACTGAAACTTAACTTGCTATCAAGGAAGACGATACCATGCACGAATTTAGATGTTCTTCAGAAAATCATGTTGAAGAACAAATATATCTCAAAAACTAATCTTTTCAGTGGTGAAAATATTATATTAAGAAGCAAATGCTTTGCGTTGGGGTTTAAGATTATACTCAAAGTTTTCCCTGGTTATTGTAAAAGGCGCCTGAAAGGGATGGGCTAACAACCTGCACATTTCGAAACTATATTGCTACCTGCTTTTGGTATCGAACTTTTTGGTTGTTCTGCGAGTTTGAATAAAACAAGCAAATTGTTTTTAAGGTTTTGAGTAGAACAAAATCTTATTAAAATCGGTTTACTGTCTGTCTGCCCGTCACATGCACTTTATTCGAAAACGGTTATAGCGATTGACACCATTTGCAATTTGGTGGAAAGGTGGAAACTGTGAACGTTCATGCATACAGTGAGTTACATCATTATACGTCGAATTTAAGGGTGGTGCAAATTTTTTTCTCACCAAATTTAGCCATGTGCGGTATCAAATGAAAGATTTCGGTTAGTACTTTCCAAAGCCGGTCCTAGTTTTGACGTTTGTTGGGAATGCGGGGAGTCAGGAGTGTCGAAATTGATCATTTCTTTTACGGATCCATTCTCAGAAACTACAAAACCGAAAAATCTGTAAAAACTTAAGAATCTGCCACTATATGGTGTTAAAGTTAATAATAGTGTATTACTATAATTTTTAGAAATTGACTGCAAATCCTGCTTAAGTTTATCCTACAATCATGAAATTTTGCAGCAATGTATAGAGCATATCCTACGTTTGGTGGATATCGCGCTATTATGATACTAACAAAGTTACAGTAGGTCAAAGTTGTCGCTTCTTTTCAGACTTTGAATGTCAGTATCACCCAAAAGTGGATATTCTCACATAATATATGCATATATTACGTGCTAGGCTCTAATGGCACAAATATCCACACAAAATATTTTTATAAAATTAATACACGAAAACTTTCAAGCGTCTAGTTTGCGGTTTCCCAACTTGTTTAATTAGTAAGAACCCTAGTATATTTGATGGCATATGTCGATATTTCCAATTGCTCTCTTTCAATGTGCTTATAACATACTAGGATTGTCCCTAATTAAGAAACAAGTTGGGAAACCGGAAGCTAGACGCTTCAGGTAAGAAAGGTTTTGTGTATTTCTTTTATAAAGAGATTTGGGTGTGCATTTGTCCCATCAGCATGAAGCACGTAAAATATGCATATATTATGTGAAAATAGCCACTTTCAAGTGATATTGACATTCATAGTCTCGAATTTGCAGAGAAGCGACGGCTTTGACCTAGTATTACTTTGTTTGTAATAGTGTGATTTTCACCAAATTCGGCAGGATTATGCTCTATGCTGTGGCCTATATTGTTGCAAAATTTTGTGATTCTAGGGTGAACTTAAGGGGGGTTTTCCTGTCAATTACTAAAAATTATAGTAATGTACTATTATTAACTTTATTTGAACAGGTATCGGTATGGAGGGTATTTCGGAGCCTAGGCACCATATAGTGACAGCCCCCTGATTTTTTTCAGATTTTTCGGTTGGGTAGTTTCTGAGAATGGGTTCGTTGAAAAAATGACCACTTTCAACCCCCCGCACCCCCCACCTTTTCAACAAATGTCAAAACTAAAACCGGCTTCGAAAAGTAATAATCGAGACCTTTAATTTGATACCCCACATGACTATATTTGATGAAAAAAAAATTTACATCCTCCCTTTGCATGTATGGGGACCCCCCCTTAAATTCATCGTTAAAGGATGTAACTCACTAATGCGTGAGAGTTCACAGTTCCCACCTTTCTACCAAATTTGGTGCCAATCGCTACAACCGTCTCCGAGAAAAATGCGTGTGACGGACAAACAGACAGACAGACAGACAGACAGACAGTAAACCGATTTTAATAAGGTTTTGTTTTACAAAGAAGACCTTAAAAAACTGCTCGTTTCGTTCAATGTACTGTTACCAAAATGGATAGGCACTGACCTCACGAAGACGACCTTTGACTATCGAAACTGATTTATGATTGATGATTGATTGATTGTTTCGATTGATTTCCTTTTTGCAGCACCGCGGCCTTGAATTCTGGAAAGCCAAGTGGTAGCAGACGTGACTCCGGTGTTGATTTTAACTGCAACATCCCGTTTCAAGGTAAGAACTATGAGCAATCACACGCATTGAGAGGAGGCTAAGCTGACAACATCTTGTTCACATATGTGAAGCGCACACACGGTTTTGTCAACCGTAACGATAATGGCGGGAGCTTTGTGGATTTTCTACCTTTTGCGATTAGTAGCACATCAAAACCGTGTGAAATCCCGGGAAGTTCAATGTACTGTGTGCTGTGGCAAAGGTAATATTGATTTCAGAACTGTATATCGGGAGTTTCCGCTTCTTGTGAATGAAATGACTAGTCACCGTAATATGCGCATAGGGGCTGCTCCTCCAAATAGAAGAGAAATCACTTCGGCCATCAATGCACGCACGTAGTTACGTAGTTAATCCGTTTTCCTATTCGAGCTATCCTGATGACATCTGTTGGCTTTCTCTCCGAGTTATGGACCTTGCCAAATTGGCTCTGGATAAACACCAACAAAATCAAGATTATCAGACTGACGAGTTATCGCTGGCTACGCAATGCAGTGGAATCCACTCTCTCACGATGGCCGACGAGTGACAGGAACACTTTACACAGAACAGTAGAGGCGGAATGCAACCGTCTCGGGGAGTCCGGGAGAAAGTGGAGCGCATCTCCTATGAATCTAGTACATTGTTCTTGTGAAAAGTGAGGAAGAACAATGCAATAGATTTGGTATTGAATGAAAAGGAAGTGGGAATAAAGTTAGGCATTGGTTAGAAGTACTCGTAATAAGGGCTCTTTGCGTAAAATCAACAATTCGTAGGTATGAAGTGACACGGTTGCTTATCATCGATCATTGCTTCCAGCTACAGAAAAGGCTGGTAACTACCTTACATACATAGTTGTAAATTGCTTTTATTATCTTAGACATCATGGCTTAAGTATGTTTTCCAATCTTCGATAATAAGGGGCTAGGTTTACTGAGATAAATTGCGGAGAAATTAAAATGTGCGCTATACGAGTGGTATGGCAGCATCATTTTGTAGCAAGTCACGGTGCACATGTGCTGAAATTCAGAGTATCACCTACATACATTTCTACATACATTGGATTCAAGCCTCTTAGAAATGAGCTTAGCCATCGATAAGCTAGAGATAAGATTAGATCTTAAATGTGGGCACATATTTACAGACGTAAGTAAATATTAGTTGTTGGAAAAATCTTTCATCTCATGATTTGATGTTTCCAGGAAAATGTATTCTAGGATTATTCTTTTCGTATCAAAACCGAGCTAGATTGTTGAAGGCATCTAATCTTTAAATTATAGGTAAACTGTATCGTGAGAATTATTCTGTATTTTTCCACGAAAATTCTGATATAACCATTTGCTGGAAGCATGTTTTGTTAGGCGGTAGGAAGTCGTGTTTCAACATTCTAAGCTGCTTTCTGTGAAAGAATGAATGCAAATTTGCTAATTTAAAGATGAACCGAACAACATTGGCTTAAGGATATGCTGATTTAAGAATATACTCAAATTATTCTCCGTTTGTCGCTACGGATGCAAATTTGTAGCAAATTTCAAATTTCGAAACTATTTTGTTCAGTAGGATGTCAACAGCGCGTCGGATAGGGACTAACCTCACGACTATGACCTTTGACTATCGAAGACGGTATATTATGATTTTTTTGAACATGTGAACACTCCCTGACTATGGTATTGAGGGCGACAAGAATGTCCACTTTCTCCAACTTGAGTGAGAATTCCGACGATATAGGCAGAAAATTCTGGGCCTCAGGGAACTGACATAGACGAATTGTGGAGAGTACTTGTTTTGTTTTAGTTTGTACTCTGAACTGATCAGGGGTAGTAGAAGCGAATTCGGTGTGGCATTCGTCAAGTCTACATCCTAATATAAAAGGATCGTCGCGAAGATAATAGTTAAAAGAATTTTGGAAAGCATCAAAGAATATCTTGAAAATTTAACAAAGAGTAGGTCGATGTCTGGTCTGAATCCTTTTGTATGGATCATATTAACATCCTTCCGATCATTGGGGAAGTTGTATGTGGAGTTTCGATCACTGCTCCATCCGTTTTTATTGATTTCGAAAAGGATTTCGACAACTTGTAAAGGCAATGTATGTGGAATGCTCTAGGGGAGAGGCGCATCCCGGAGAAATGAGGGCGCCTTATGACAACACAACATATGTTGCGTCGTATTAAAATCTCAGAGGAATTTGATGTTCAAAGCTGAGTTGACCGGGGTTCTATCTGTCATCAATAGTAATCGGTAACGTTCTGCATGTACCTTGAATAGAGAGCCTGGAGCGGTTTTCTCTCTCAACACCATCAACACACCACATTATCAGGTTTTTCTACGGTGCTATATGGGAGTAGTACACGGAGCAGGACCAGCTACTCGAGAGCTCCAATCTTTCATCATCTTAAATCTGTGTCGTCTCATCTTGGTACTCTGTGTAGTACAAATGAAGAATTTCACCCGTACACGTGTCAGATACCTGTAAACATGTTGATGAGAAGAAGGGAATTTCAATAAAAACTCTTACATTGAAACAGGGCGAGGAATGTTTCTGACAAGGGTATTGAAAAGTGTTAAAGAGGGCTGAATTGAGGTAAAATCATAGGAGGAACGTAGGATAAAACCAGACATTTTGGAAGCTCGATTAATTATGTCAATGGAGTGGCAACTGAAATGAAGTTTGTCATCGAAGATCACACCCAGGATTTGAAAGAAGGTCAGTAGAGAAGTGGTTGTCTGTCAACAGAGTAGAGAAAAGATGTTGGGGAGGGTTTAGGTGAGTAGCACACCAAGTGGCATTTGCTGACATTTAGTGCCAGCCTGTTATCCGAGTACCTACGGCCCAAAATATTAAGATCGGACTGCAAGAGAGCGCAGTCCAGCAAAGAAGAAGCAGAGGCAAATAATTTAAGATCATTACCGTACAGCAAACACGGGTAGGTGACAATGGAGTTGAGGTCATTGATTAAAAACAGTAATAGTAGGGGTCTAAGAATGGAAACTTCGGAATATTGGACGAGGGAGAGAAGGATCGGGATGAGCCTCCACGAAAAGAAACTCTGCAGGAACGGCATAAGAAGCAGGAGAAAAGCGAATATATGATAGAAGCGCGGGGGGGGGGGGGGGGGGCAAGTTGAGTAGAGAGAGTTTGAAGAGGAGAATATTGTGGTCAACGGTATCAAAAATTTTGGTGAAATAGGTATAAATAGCATGTACCTCTTGTCGTGAATTAAGGCATTTAGCAACGGAATTGGTAAAGACCAAGAGCATCAATTTCGACATAGGGAGATGGCCTGGGAGGATGGAAAGGAAGATATCGAGAGTGCGGCCCAAGAAGTTTTTGGAGATGTTGAAATTCAGGGCAGAACAAGTGTTCATAAAGGAAGAAAGTAGAAGGGAAAAGTGGACGTGGTTGTTGGTAGGAATAGGAAGGTTACGGCAACTAGCCCAAAGAAGGAAGGGGAGAGAATCTCCGACAAGTTGTCAAATAATTCTTTGTGTATGTGGGAAGGGTTAGCATAGGAGACGTAGATACAAGATATAATAAACGAGAGGGACTTAACCGGGGAGAGGCAACACAATCATTTGGTAAGCCACAGTAGAGTATATTGTGATCAAGCTAAGTTTCAGAAATATAAATTACATGATGTTGTTGAGCCTGTGCGGAAATATTGAAGGCATCCAGCTTGTTTCTTAAACCGTTTACATGATAAAACAGACGGACAGTGAACACAGGAGTGCCCTGAAATTTTCCCGTGAGTTGCTACGTTTGTACCGCTCCAGGCCAGAGAGAAGAATTGCCGGTTGAGTCACATTCGCACGGATAAGTGACTTTAAAAGAAGCTATCACTCGGTCGTGATGTCTTTTGTCAGTTTGACACAACAAAATGGTGAAAGTGCATCAATCTTGCTTTTCATGTAATCCAGTACTTCGTCCGTAGAAGAGGCGGTCGCAAGCCTGGCAACAAACATCGGCTCGTGGGGGCCTTCTTTAACCCGAGGTCGGTGGCACAACGGAATGAAGTGCCAGCGGTGGGAAGTGGAGCTTCATCGCCATCGGTAACGATGTTAAAGGGTTTGGCAATTTTGTTGCCATCCGTAATCTGCAGAGGAGGCTGCGTGTTCCGTATACCATCAAAGGAGCTACATGACGTAGGACGGGGAAGTGAGTGCTTTGCCAGAAGCCGAGAAAGTTGACATGCATGTGCAGTTGAGGGACCATATCCTACATAGGTGTTCATGATAACAGTAAGTGAGAATGTAGGAAGAATATCCTGGCTTGTCCAGGCAACGTAGCGCAGTATTCTGTTTGGCGAAATCTAACGTTTTTCAGTATTCGATATCTGCCCCAGGACTTGCAAAATAATACTGGTAGTTTTCGAAGTGATATTGAGCGACGTGAAAAAGTTGGAGTGCTTACTAAACTCTCTCGAGAGAGAGACCTAGCAATGACGGAACAGCTACCGAAATATATTTAAGATAAGCGATTTACTTTAGTGATATGTGTGGAATGGAATTACTGTTTTGAAAGTAGGGGTAGGATCAATTTTGGTTGAAAAAGAAATAAATTAGAGTATATCTCCTTCTTCTTCAAGTCCACCCAACTACTGGCCTATGCTGACGATATCGGCATCATGGGAAAATCCACCCGAGACGTACAAACTGCCTTCATCCAGATCGAGCAGGCGGCGCGAGATCTTGGGCTGCGCATCAATGAAGGCAAGACAAAATATATGGTGGCAACGTCAGCACCGAAGACGAATCAACCACCATCAAACCGCATTGGTCAAACAGGAAGAATAAGGATAGGGGAATACAACTTTGAGGCCCTTGACAATTTCCCCTATCTAGGGTCGAAAATCATAACCGATAATAACTACGATGACGAAATCCGTGCACGGTTGTTGTCAGCCAACAGAGCCTATTTCAGCTTACAAACACTGTTCCGCTCGAAACGTCTCACCATAGGGTCAAAGCTCTTACTGTACAATACTATGATCTTGCCAGTCCTCATGTATTCCTCGGAAACTAGGGTTCTTAGCAAGAAAAATTGCGAAGTCTTGGCCGCGTTCGAGAGAAGAATCCTCCGAAGAATTTTTGACCCCCTACATGAGGATGGGCGGTTCCGAAGCCTACACAATGCCGAAATCTATGAGCGATACCATGACCGTCCGGTTGTGGATAAAATCCGGCTCAATAGGTTACGGTGGGCGGGTCACTTAATCCGTATGGATGACGATGACCCCACCCGGAAAGTCTATAAGGGCAATATCTATGGTCGAAAAAGAAGACGAGGCAGACCGTGCCTAAGATGGAGCGATGGCGTAGGTCAGGACGCCAGACAGCTTTTAGGGATATCGAATTGGTGGACCTCGGGGCAAAACCGGGATGTTTGGAGTTCATTATTAAAGCAGGCCTAGACCGGATACCGGTTGTTGCGTCATTGATAATGATGATGATATCTTGTCGTGGAAGGAAATATTCGTCTACGTTAGAAAAATAGTTCGGCCTGCAGAATAGCATAAAAGTGGTAATCACCATATCCGCCTTTAATTCGTTCGTTCTTGAATGCAGTTTTAAGTCACCTCTCGATCCAGTAAGGGTACTTTCCTAATAAATTAATAATCTTCGCAATATTCTGGGCATGGGAACTCTGCCAATGATAATATGCAAATTTTGAAACAGGTACATGTATCAATTGCAGTTTTTATTTGTTGTAGAGGTTAAAGAAATACAAATGAGCAGGATGGCTATATAAGCGAAGGTTACTTTTAAAGTTTAGGAACGTAGTAACACCATCATAAACAAAAAAAAGGCGAAGAAGAAAGTAAAGGTGAGAATCGCCCAGAGGCATTGTGATCTCCAGCAAAGACAACCTATAACACCTGAAAGGTTTAGGCGGAAATGTTAGCAAGATTCGAAGGACCCAGAAAGGTGACCAAATGTTTGAGCTGAAAATCCATCCAGCCTGGGCAAAATTTATGCCCACGCACCTAGGTTAAGCCCTCATTTGGGGAGAATGTCAAATTGCGGGCTCAAAAACATGGGGTCTATATATATGAAAGAACAATTTAATTCAATACTTAAAAAACTATATTGCGAATAGCAGTCGAGACAGCACGGAAATTATTGTCGGCCGGAAAGTTCGAATTTGATGGGTTGTCTGTCGTTTAAGAGAGCAGATTTCATTAGAGAAGCGTTTCAAGTACTCCATATTGGACATTTTGCGAAGGCATCTAGCCGATTAAGGCAGAAGGTGTGGGGAGAAAAACCATATTGCGAAAAAATGCCGATTGTGCGAAGGAATTATGACGGTGACTTCAATGCTTGAACCCTTAGGTAGGGTAGCAGAGGAGCAACGGTAAGGGAGTGTAGTTTATTAGATGTTTTTGCACAGGTGGATATAGTTCTGAGCAAAGAAGACCTGACCTTTGTCAGTCCTGTACTGGCATCTGGTACGCCCTGGTGCGTCAGCGAGCGATACACACCCACAGTGATCACCAGGCAAACTTCTTTGAGTTATGAGAGGAGCCGCAGGGCAGGGCATCAGCTTGATCGAAACCGAGGAAGATGCGAGCGAACCTTCTTAGAGGCCTCCACGAAAACAATTATCTATGTGGCATACAGCACCGACAAAGCATGTGATGTGTCAATGCCTAAGAGATGCTCATTACCCCGTAGGAGAGAACTTTTGTTGGACTACTGAACTGGAATAGCCTTTGATCAGCTTTCCAACAAGCCAGACGAACGGCACAGAGGGCGATAGGTACATTCGGGCCAAAAAAATGGCGGTTACAAGGAAATCGGCGAAAAACTTAAGCTCGAGCGGAGCAAGAGGGAATGTTTTAAGAAACTGTGCTCGGATACAGGCACAAACTTTTGGTGGAGCGTCTATAGAATCGGGAAGGGACAATTCAGAGGCCGTTCATCTTCGTAGATCACTTGCCCTACCTTCTTGTTAAAAGTCTTAAAAGGCTATTCCCTCAGCAAAAGGAGAGTACTGAGTGTTATGGCAATCCCGTCAGTCACCAGAGACGAACCGCTGGAAATCTGTGGTAGAATAGGGGACAGTAAAGGCCTGGGTGTCCGGGTAGCTGAGTGGTTAGAGCACTAGGCTGTCGTACGGAAGGTCGCGGTTCAAATTTCACTGGTGGCAGTGGGGTTTGTATCGTGATTTGACGTCGGACACCAGTCGACTCAGCTGTGAATGAGTACCTGAGACAAATCAGGGTAATAATCTCGGGCGAGCGCAATGCTTACCACATTGCCTCCTACATTGTACTGTAGTGTACCGCTACGGTCTAGAATGAAGTGCTTTAACACACTTCAAGGCGATGTTGCGCCAACGATTGTTATTATTATAAAGGCCTGGGTCTGTATGACATATTGAATAGGGCCCTAAAGCTTGCCGTAAATACAAGACCGGATATGTTTGCTGAGCTGTTCAAAGCGAAGATGTTGGTACTGCTGCTCAAGACTGGTAACCCTCCAGGTGAATCATTCTCCTATTGATCTATATGTATTCTGAACACTGTGGGGAAAATATTAGAACGAGTAATTAACAATAAATTACTCCCAGTTGTTGAGAGCTAATGAGGCCAAATCAAGAATCGATGCCATCAAACCGATTACTGGCTAGGCCGAAAATGCAATTTGCGGAAAGGGTAGGGTACCAAATATTGCATGATGGTGACGCAGAACGTGAGGAATGCACTTAATTCGGCCAATTGGAACCAGATACGGGAAATCTGTGGCGAAGAATGGTATTCCCACCTATTTCACAGCTATTGTGAGCAGCTCTTTATAAGAACGGAGGTTTTGGTAATGACACCGATGTATTTAATCATCTCAGACGTGGTGGTTTACGCCGATGATATGACTCTGCTTGTAGTCGCAAAGCATCTCGAAGATGCCATGTTATACCCAGCAAGGAGTTGGCTAGAGAGTTCTGGTCTGATCACTACCACCGTGAAAGAAATTATGCCCATACTTAAATTGGGAATGATATCATCATTTCCAAGCCGGCAATCAAATACTTGGGAGTGCTGATGGATGCGATGTTTAGTTATAATCAACACGTGCAGTACGTTTTCGATGAAGGATCCACGATACTTACCGTGGCAAGGATGATGCAGAACGCAAGAGGGCCACGATATACTTATAGCCAGGGTGGTGAGCTCGATTTTGCTCTTTGCGGCTCCAGCTTGGGGAAAAGTATTGCAGGCTTCGTTTAATGTTAAGAAACTGAGTGCAGTTTACAGAAGGACAACTCTAAAGGTGTGCTCTGCCTTTAGGGCTGTTCTCAGATGATGCTGCGTTCATTATATTGGGAATGATGCTGATTGATATCCTGGCAGATGGGATGACGAACATATATATATTACGTTAGCTTCATGCCTTCTTCATAGTGGACGAAGAACACCGAAAGGGAGAATTCTGTATATAGGTGGCAAGAGCGTTGGAAATGCTCGAAAGGGTCGTTGAGCCCACAGGACCATCCTTGTCATCAGCCGGTGGTTGGAGAGACTCCACGGTACGATCAATTTTAATCTTACCCAGTTCCTCACGGGCCTTGATGATATCCCAAGTTTAAACTGCACACATCACCCGATTGTCCAAACCGCGATGGAGTCCCAGAGACCTCGAAGCATGTATTTAATCCATGAGGAGGAGTACGAACCTAGAGGAAACAATGGCCAAAAGAACAAGATATAACATGATTATCCACGTATTATTCATTATCTACCTGTCATCAGAAAACCTATTCTTCCTGATGAATCTTCGAAACGTTTAACGTGTTTACCACAGGATCTAGTAAAGTATTCAAGCTGAGAATCAATCTATGGTCAAACTTAAGAGTGAAATTGATAACGTTTTTACGCTGATTACATCGAACAAACAAGGAGTTTGGTCACTAGCTGGTTCATTTAAGGGAAGAGGAAGCAGTGAAGAAAATTAACAGAAATGCTACTAAAACCACGGTCGTTCTTTTGAGTGGGATTGTACCACAATTTAAACTGCAACGGATGCGACGCTGCAAAGAGGAAAATAAAAAAATACCGATTGGGCCGCGCCGCTATACCAGGCCATGAGAACGGAAAATGTCCCAATTACTTAGCTTTGTGGAAGTTAACCTTATCGGACTCTCAGCTTATTTTTGGTGTGTCGGTTAAAGATGCATTATTTCTCACCTGCATTTTTCACCGGAAGCACTTTCCATCCAACGTTGTAGAGCCTAATGTACGGGCCTTTGCGGCTATAAACTGATACATGTTGCCGTCCGAGCTATTGAGAGTGTCGTTCTGTAACTTTATGCAAAATACCAATTAATTTGAAAACTTTAATATTCGTTCTTCTTTTCGGGATTAAGTGATAGATGGAGGCAGCTGTCCTAAATTGTGCTTATTTCGACTGCAATTTGCCAGCCTCAGATTGTTTTCTGATTCCAAGTGAGAAAGAATGAATTGTCGCGATTTCCTTTGGTTTTGATTTCGTTATCTTGTACCTTACGACCAGGAGTAAGTCGGTTGATGTTTCTTTGTTTGACTAATGCAGTGGTTGTGGGAGTTTTCATACAAAGATTATGCGATTGACAGTATTGAGATAGCGCATGTTTGTAGGTAAACATTTTGGGAAGAGGATCCTTAAGGTTTTATTCTGTTGGCAAATAGTGGGGAAGATGAATTTATTTTCTCAATCCCGTCTTGCGCTATTATTTTTAGTATTTTTTACTCCTATTTAGCTCTTTCTTTCTTGACAAATTTCCTCCTTTAATTATTACACTTAGGTAAGCTACGCATATTTTGGTCTGTTTATTTTTATAGGTAATCCAAATTCGCATTGGGCAAATATGATATCTTTCTTTTGGTCTTTGATCTTAGTTGATATAAACATATTCTACCGTCGTGATTATCGTTCACATAAGTAAACTCAGGACATTGAGGATCTTTTGAGTTTGACTTTTTGGCGCACTATGATCATTGACCGTGGGCTGAACCTATGAGGTTAGGTTAGTCTTTCACACAGGATGAAAGAGTGACGGACGCTTACATCGCATTACGACTTGAAGGATTGGCTCAAACACGATTGGTCGCTCTTTAATCTTCGAACCCGAACGGGTCATCCCATAAGTGATTAAAGGTTATACAAGAGAAAACAATTCGATATCCCTAAAAGCTGTCTGGCGTTCTGACCTACGCCTTTTTATACCATAGATATTGCCCTTATAGACTTTCCGGGTGGGATCATCCTCATCCATACGGATTAAGTGACCCGCCCACCGTAACCTATTGAGCTGGATTTTATCCACAACCGGACGGTCATGGTATCGCTCATAGATTTCGTCATTGTGTAGACTACGGAATCGTCCATTCTCATGTAGGGGGCCAAAAATTCTTCAGAGGATTCTTCTTTCGAACGCGGCCAAGAGTTCACAACTTTTCTTGCTAAGAACCCAAGTTTCCGAGGAATACATGAGGACTGGCAAGATCATAGTCTTGTACAGTAAGAGCTTGGACCTTTTGTAAGCTGAAATAGGCTCTGTTGGCTGACAACAACCGTGCCCGGATTTCATCATCGTAGCTGTTATCGGTTGTGATTTTCGACCCTAGATAGGAGAAATTGTCAACGGTCTCAAAGTTGTATTCTTCTATCCTTATTCTTCCTGTTTGACCAGTGCGGTTTGATGTTGTTGGTTAATTCATCTTCGGTGCTGACGTTGCCACCATATATTTTGTCTTGCCTTCATTGATGTGCAGCCCAAGATCTCGCGCCGCCTGCTCGATCTGGGTGAAGGCAGTTTGTACGTCTCGGGTGGTTCTTCCCATGATGTCGATATCGTCAGCATAGGCCAGTAGTTGGGTGAACTCAAAGAGGATTGTACCTCTTGCATTTACCTCAGCATCAAGGATCAGTTTCTCGAGGGTCAGGTTAAAGAGGACGCATGATAAGGCATCCCCTTGTCGTAGATCGTTGTTGATGTCGAATGGTCTTGTAAGTGATCTTGCTGCTTTTATCTGGCCCATACCTTGAGCACAAGTTGATGAACCACTTGGTGTAACTGGTCGCTCCCATATTTAACCAATTCTGCTGTAATTCCATCGGCTCCTGGCGACTTATGATTTTTTGGCCGATGAATTGCACGGACTGTTTCGCCTAAACTTGGTATTGGCAGTATTTGTCCGTCGTCTTCAGTTGGTGGGACCTCCAACTCGCCGATGTTCTGGTTGTTCAGTAGCTCATCAAAGTTTTCAACACATCGTCCCAATATGCCCATTCTGTCGGAAATCAGATCTTTGTCTTGGCAGGATGAGCATCGAGGTGTCTAAGGCTTCATCCTGATGACTTGTTGGTAAAACTTCCTTTTTCCTTCTGTGAAGTCGCTTCTCCGCTCGACCGAGTTCGTGATAAATCTCTTCGCGTGCCCGCGTTCTTTGAGAACGCATCATTACGCGGTATGCGGCATTCTTCCGTTCCGTTGTTAGCTTACTTTCATCGTCAAACCAGCCATTCCGACTGGGCTGGGACCAAGTATCTTTCTGGCCATATCAATGATAACGTTCTTCAGGTGGTTATGAAGATGATTTGTTGATGCTTCATCTCCAGGTCCTCTGTTGACTGCGGTTATTGCGGCATCCATTTCCCTCTTATAGGTGTCGCGAAGAGCTGTGTTATGGATGGCTTCAGTGTTAACTCCCACCTGATTGTCAGAGGGGATTCTGGGTGGTGTTGTTATTCGAGCTCGGAGCACCATGCCAACGAGATAGTGATCCGAGTCCATATTGGCCCCCTATATGTTCTGACATTCATCAAGGCTGAGAGGTGGCGGCGTTCAATCAAAATGTGGTCAATTTGGTTGAAAGTAGTCCCGTCTGGAGAGTCCCACGTATGTTTGTGGACCGCTTTCCGCGCAAACCAGGTACTTCCAACAACCATTTCGTGTGACACTGTTAGTTGAATGATCCGCAGTGCGTTATCATTTGTATTTTGGTGTAAGTTATGGGAACCAACGTTTCGCCTGAACACGGGCTCCTTCCCTACTTGGCTGTTAAAATCCCCAAGTATGATTTTGATATCATATCTGGGACAGGCTTCGAGGGTTCGTTCTACTGCCTCCTAGAAGGTATCCTTCTCCGACTCTGCAGTCTCCTCTGTAGGAGCGTGAACGTTAATGAGGCTTATATTTCTAAACTTGCCTCGCGAGTGCAGATTGCATAGCCGTTCGCTTAAGTTTTCGAAGTCGATAACAGCAGATTTCATTTTTTGGCTGACTAAGAAACCTACTCCGAGCACATGGTTTACTGGATGGTCACTAAAATATATTGTGTAGCGGCTCTTCTCCAGGAAGCCGGTCCTCGTCCAACGCATTTCCTGTAACGCTGTTACATCAGCCCTATATTGGGACTCTCTAGCTGTTCAGCAGCTTCATCTCTGTACAGGGAGCACACGTTCCATGAGAAAATACGCAAATTGTTATTCCTTTGTCGTTGCTGAGTTCGTCGTTGTATAATCCGTCCAGTCCGAGGCTCCTGTTGTGGCATCGTAACAAGTTGTTTTCCGTGTAGGGTTGTCAGCCCTACCCAACCCCCAACCACAACCAGCTGATACAATTTGTCCCGTTTTTAGGCGCGGGAGACTCGCCTTCATCCTTCTCCGTCTGCAGCTTTTCGTTAAGAAAGAGCTCCCAGCGGTCACCACGTGGAGGTGGAGATAGGATTTGGTAGTAGAGCTGTTGGTGTTGGTTAAGCAGGCATTTCCCAGGTTTTATGCTCCATCGTGGGTACCAATCTACGTTTCGTCCTGGGACCTATACTACCCCTATCCCTTTGTTGAGCAATATTTCTCGTGTAAGAGGCATGTGGCTGTGCGGTAATCTTACACATAGTCTCTTTAGGAGGTTTTGTACCAATAAAAACATCTACATATGTCATAACATTTTGAAATATTTTCTTTTAAAAATACTTGCTAATACTAATGCACTGAACCTAACAGTGATGATCCTTTATAGATTTACGATATTCGGAATAGAATTAGTAGTGAATTCCAATAAGTGCTCAGTTTATAAAAAAAATCTAATATGACGCTGGAGCAACCAGATAAATTGCAATTAGAGGGTGACCTTATTAATGTGCTTTTGATTGGCAATGAATGTGACTTTAGGACCACTTGCAGTTGATCACTAATTTGCCGCATGTACATAGATTAAAATAACACTTGAGGTAAAAATCTGTAGTGTACATATGTATATATCATGTATGTATGTACTATGAAAGTAACTTTGCATACCAATACGCGTATATTTGATACTTGAAGCCTTCGTTAAATTTCAATTTACAACACTAATCAAAGTAATTTGAGCTGGAAATGTTCAATGCAAGCACTCAAAGACAAATAATCTTAGTAACAATGAGACATAATGAACTACACAGGTGGCAAAGAATGGTATGGAAAATAATAGCGTTTCACCTTGACCTTCAGTTTCGTTTAAGATGCCAAAACCCGATGGATAGATGCTAAGCTTCCACTTATTCTGGAAACTTGTGCAGGTCGATTATTTAAGTTTTCCTATTTTGCTAGAAAAAGCAACGAGATGAATATTTTTGAATAGAAATGTTTTAAGATGCCTGTCTTAGAAAATAAGGAAAAAATGCGGATAATGCAGTCAATGTCACAATAAATATTGTATAAACTGGATTCTGAATATGCAAGTTAACTGCAGGCTACCTATCACCATCGCTTGATTTCAACCTTTCCTCCTAGTATAACATGCACTACTTTATTACAGCGAAAGAGAGTATCGTGATATTATTTTTATTCGCTACCCAAAGCTAATGAATTAATTTGCATATTGATTTCTTGCGAAATAAAACCAATGGATCGTTATAATTTATGATGTTGATAAAAAGCTACCATCTGTTGGAATTAGAACGGCTCCAAAAAAGAAGGTCACAATTTTTCGAGTTAGATTCATTGATAAGGTGTTGTTGACCTATGCAGGCAAATTTGCGTCTAACCTAAAGCAAAGTAAGTTACTTTGCTATTATTGTGATTTTCAAGTACGAGGGATGCGAAATCATGGTGATACCACGAATGTAAACTTAGGACGAACTTACGGGAGGTTTTTGGGTCAATTTCAAAAAGTTGGCGACATACTATTATTAAGTTTTTTTGAGCATATACCGGAATGAAACAATTTTCGGACCTAGATTTCATATAAGCGATTCAGATTTCCCTCCTTTACTCTTTTAAATTCCACCTAAATTTATGTCTCTCATGAGTTGGATTTTATAGTTCCCAATGCCCACTAAATTTTGTTTGAATCGGTGTAGCCATTTTGGAGAAAAATGCGTGTGACAGACAGACAGTGAATTGGTTTTAATACGGTTTCGTATTACACAAAATGTTAAAAACGAACCCTGCTGTTACCGACTTTGAAAACATGAGAGAACGGCTATGCACTTTGCGCTTGCGAGGCAAATTTCGAAAGCCTCATTAACTTTTACGTCTTTATAGGAGAGACTGAAGCCCTAGAAGCCTGTCCCATGTATGATATCAAAATCATACTTGGAGATTTTAACAGCTATGTAGGAACGGAGCCCCTATTCAAGCGACTCATTCACCACCATAGTTTGTATAAGACTAATGGATTGCAGATTGCTGGAACTACCTGGTTTGTGTAAAAAGTAGTTTACAAACCAGGGGCCTTTCCAGATGGGACCACTTTTAACCGAATTGATCACGTGCTAATCGCTAGCCTTACTAGCCTTGATAAATGTCAGAACATATAGCGGCTCCAATACGGGCTGTGATCACTTTCTCAGTGGCATGGTAATCCTAGCTCGGATAACAATACCACCTCGAATCCCCTCTGATAAACACAGCAGTACCTTTCATGACAGCTATAAGGGGGAAGTGAGTGCCGTCCTTGAGATGAAGCATCGCCATATGATTTTCACAACCACCTGAAGAACGTTATCATGAGTATGGCCACAAGCTTAATTGTCGCAATGGCTGGTTCATCGATGAATATAAGTTAGCCACGGAACGGAAAAGTGATGCATAGCGGAGAATGCTGCGTTCACAACGATCACAGGAGCGACTTCACAGACAGAAAAAGGACGCGTGAGAGAACCAATAGGTCTGCGAATTTGAGATGCACAGGGAGCAACCGCATCAGGTGCAAAAGTTTTACTAACAAGTCAACAGGATGAACCTGAGACAAAGAAGAACATCTGTTTTGAATCGACCGTATGGGCATATTGCAGAGATGGGGAGAGTACTTTGATGAATTATTCAACAAATAGAATATCGACGACCTTTAGGTTCCGACTAATGAATATGACGAATAACTGCTACTACCACTAATTATGGAAGTAACAGTCCGAGTAATCCATCGGCTTAGAAATTATAGGACGGCAGGAACTGATGGAGTTACAGATGAACTGGTTAAATATGGAGACGACCAACTACAACAAGCGGGTCATGAAGTCATGCTCATGGTCTGGGACAAAGAATCATTGACGTTTGACCACTAAGCATTGGTTTCGAGACCTGGACACTGTATAGAGCCAGCTTCGTATTTTTTCAGATTTTTTGCTTGCTTAGTTTCTGAGAATCGGTCCGTGAAAGATATGCTCACTTTAGAGCCCCCGAACACCTCGCCTTGCTAACGGCTTTGAAAAAGTACTAATCAAGAACTGGCGGTAAGAGATCTTGGGCTTCACATTAATGAAGGAAAGATAAAATACATGGAGTGAAGATAGAAGATTGTAATTTCGAAATCGTTTGAAAATTTTTCCTAACTAAGGTAGAAAATCTCAACCGATAACAGCTTTGACGACTAAATCCGCGAATGGTCTTTGGCTACCAACAGAGCCTATATCAGCTTACAATGGTCTTACCAACCCCCACGTATTCTTTGGGGACTTGGGTTCTCAATAAATTGCAAACGGTTAATCTCGACCCTTACAGGAGGGTGGATGCGAAATTCCCTATAAAACGAAATTTATCCTTATAAATTTTGCATTGCTAGGTAGTATTGTGGAAGACAGTGTGAGATAATAAACGTTGTTTGAAGAGAAAATATTTTTGAAAAATTGCAAAACGACGAAATTTCTAATATAAGATAATGAAAAAGCAAAGGCTCGAATGTTATCTCTTAAAGTGACGACAAATTATCAAGCGTCCAAACTTAGGGCCTCAATGGCCTTCTAGATTTGTCTCTTTTTGTGGGCCTGCTTGCAAAAAAATATAATTATATGTATATGAACTAAAATTACAACTCTTCATAAATGGAAAGCAAGCATATTTCCCTATCATAAATGATACAAGTGATGTATGTTTTTTTTTGGTGGCTAATTTTTGAGGTTGAGGTTTTGAGGTTGTATCCTACAGTAATTGACCTACTTTACCCCTTTGTAACCAATGCCGAAAGTGAGCACCTTTATTTTACGGTGGATTCCTCTTCCTTCTTAAGCTCAATGTGGAACAATGCAATTCATCGCGTGTGGAGGATTCACAGCTTCAACCATTCTATCAAATTTCGTGTCAAAAAGTGTTAATGTTTTTGAGAAAATTACGTGTGGCAGGCAGACAGGCATTGAACTAATTTTAATATGTTCAGGCTTTGTTTTCAACAAAACGGTTGAAGGCGTCAAGAGTGATTTAAATGTTGGTAGAACGAGAAGCAGAAAACACACGCGAATCTTTGGAGTAAACTTAAGCACGTCATATGCATCAGCGCCTATATAATCGGAGTACGCTGGCCTGGAAGTATTACAAACGAAGAACTCTATCGGCGTACAAGTGTGGCCCCATAGAGTGGAATCCACTCTCTCAAGATTGCTGACGATTGGGTCGCCACAAAGGCAGTTGGCGCATAGCAGTGGAGAAGGAGAGCGAGCGTCTCGGAAAGTCGTGGAGGAGCTGAAGGGCATTTCAAGTAATTGCGTAGGTGTGGTTGATTGGTTATATCCTACCAAGAGGTAAATGACAAGCATATATGCTAGATATACAAAATTCTGTCCCACGTGTCTCAGCACGAGTGCCAGTGCCAGCCATTTTGTCATCGTATTCACATTTTCCGAAACAATGGGGTTGATCATCTATTTGGAATAAAATTTACGCCACTGAGTTTCTTGTAAAATAGAAGAGGGTATTTCTAGAGATTGAGCTTTGTTTTCCAGGTAAGCTTGTATTTAAAGGTAAGTGTTTAGCCATTAGATAAGTATTCGCTTCAAGCAAACTTCTATTGATACCTTTCAAATTCCTTTGACTGGTTGCTAGGAATCGCCAAGGATATGTACTTTCGCTGAGTTGATAAGGATTTTAGTGGGAAAGTTATGATGCTTTGCAAGTGTACACCTGACGATACCCTCTTTCACATTACTCGGGTAGCCGAAAAAGTATTTAAGATAAGTGGCTTTGAAACTTCGTAAGTTTGGTAGTGAAGAGATATTCCAGAGACATTTTGATTAGAAAACGGGTTATCTCCAATTCAAATTGTAATTTTCATTCACGTTTTAACGCATGAAAGGATATCAACTTTAGTGTATTGTACCCAGCTATAAATGAATTTTCGCCACTAATAAATAATATCATAATATCTGAGATCACTCCCACGAGCAAGTACTTAAAGTGAAAAGAGTCCAGACGACAGCCTTTAATCTTTTAATCTTTGATAAATTACCAGATGCAAATGCTTCCTGCATTCAATTTTAAAAAATAAATTATTTTGACATTTAAATATGTAGTAGCAAAAGTTATTTATTGATCTGATATTGGTTATATGCCAATCAAGTACAATCGACGTCACAAAATACTAACTTATGGGAGTATGCATATATGTATGTGTTGATAGTAGGAGTAAAGTCTATGTACACTGCAATGATGACTTTTTTCTCATAGTAATAATGATAGGCGTAAGTCATCTAGTGTAAAGTCAGCATTAATTCTTCTGTTTCTATGAGAGCTGATAAGTTTATTCTAGCGCGATAAGGCAAACGAATCAAAGGTTCCACGATTCTTTGATAGAGAGAGCAACTACATCGACACCAAAGTACTTTATAGATATAGTGCTGGCCAATAAGAACGAAACAGGTTCGAAGCGGAATGAGGCGAAGGAGGGGATCACGTTTATATTTAGAGTAATATATTGTGAAAGCGTTTACGGCCTTGCGAATTGCAAGAATCGTATTTTTGGTTAGTTTAGTTTTTTATTTAGCTCAAATTCCGATTAATGGTATCTATAAACTTTTACAATAAGATAAAATCTTTAAAGGACAAGGTAGATAAGTTCAAATTTTACAGCACTGAGCTGTTTATAAAATGAATGGAATTTTTATGGCATTTTGTTCTCCAAAAATGTTTAGTAATTATCTAGAACAATGGTTCTCCCTGTCTCGCTTCCAAACACGACCATCACCCTGTAACCTTTTGTAAATACGTATGTAGTGATAGGTGCGAGTTACTGTGAATTCTATTAGCTACCGATCAAATTTGTTGAAGTTTCAACCTCTTTCTTCGAGGGGGTGAAGAGTCTATTGAGGATCAAGGGGGGAGGGGGGGGGGTGAATTCCTCCACTTCAACTCCAATTAAAACTCGTGGTTGTCACACCCCCTTAAAAAGTTACGGCGCCAAAAATTTTGATTAAAAGTGGGATTTTTTCGAATCATTCTGGTAAAGTTTGAACTTTCAATATGTAGGGAGAAGGGGGAAGTCCTTCACTTTAATCCCGTCAAAGAATTGTGGTGGCCATCCCCCTATTAAAAATCACGGAGTCTCGAACTGGTTCTGTTTTCATGACATACCTTTTCTTTTGTTGAGGATGCAGGGTGTCCAGAGTCCGCATCCACTTGACGACGGACCTTACTTACTTACTTCCGCTCCTGTGGTCCACGAACCCCTCTTTTTGGGTTAAATACCCAAGTTTTTCAAAAGTTCACGGACTGACCCACAAAGAGGATCCGTACACAGTAAGAGAGGAAATAAGTTACCAAGTGGTCCGGCCCGTCATCAAGTGGATGCGGGTTCAGGACCCCCTGCATCTTCAACAAAAAAGAAGTTCACTTCGGCCTAGTTGAGGTCTGAACATTCGACAGATTTCACTTCAATATAATTCACACTTATGTCGTGTTTGCAATTATATATAAACGGAGTGATTACCTACACTTTCGGTTACACTGCTCCAAAGCAGAGGTAAGGCAGCGTCTGATGAGTTTCCTCCGCCCTGGACGAAACTGTCAGTCAACTTTTTTGGATAACATAACCGTGAAAGTTATTGCTGAATCACATTCGTGGAGAGAATGCGGAAACTATGGAAAGAGAAGCGGGAGATCCTCTTTTTCAAGCCCCATTGGAAAATTGGCCACTTCCCTTAAAACGATTATGGCTAAAATTCTGAGTATTTTGATATCATAGTAAAAGTTTGATTTGCTAACATACCCTAGAAGGGGAAGGGGTGATGATATTGCGAAGCTTGGTGAAAATCTTACTATTGAATAGTTTTCTATGGAGTGGATGCAAATTCACATTCGCCGTGATCAGTGCGCGTGCGCGGCTGCATGAAGATGTAGTCGGTGACAGTTGAACCAGACCACTAAACAGATCTTTCCCACCCTCTTAAGATCGCCAATGAGCGGGTTCCTCCAAGAGCACTTGGCGCAGACTAGTCTTGGGAGCGCACTTTAAGTAACCACGGGCGATGGTGTGGTTGATGTAGTATACCCTGACAATGAGTAAATGGCAAACATATGTATACATTAAAATCCAAATATGTTTCTGAAAGAGGAGATACATAGCTTTCGAATAATTTGGTTGGTGATTTGGTGGTTTCAATAGAATGCTATATTCTACTGGAGTTTATGTTTCGGAGTGTTATACATTTCATAGCAAACGACCCAATATTATTGAGAAAGTTATAATAGACCAAAAATGTCTCGTTTTGGTAACCCGACGATTAGGGAGAGAATGAACAGCGAGTTCTCTGCGTTATATAAGAGGGAAAAGTCGACTAACCCTCGAGTTTTGGGGATAGGAAATACAACGACGAAAACGGCAACGGAGAAAGGACTAGGAGCTTTAAAACCGGAACATGCCCTCTTTCTTAAGAACTCTCATTAATTTAACAGATTGAAATGTGCCAGATAGATGGCTTGACGAACGGAAGCGCAAAAAGTTTGGAAGCCTGAATAATGCGGCATTGCTATTGTCGTCCACAAGAATTTCGCCCGCAACATCACAGACTTCAAAGTAATTAACGAAAGATTTGGTGGGCTTCAAGTGAAAACGTTTGGCTCATGAATTCTTATGGATATATATGTGTGTATGATCTAAGGGACGATAAAAACGACTCAGTAAAAGACAAATTCAACAGTCGGTTTCAGTCAGTATTATTTCATTCATTATTTTACTCTTGGACCACATGAAAACACTATTCAGTGAGTTCAATGCATAGGTTAAGAACGAGCTGGTCCACCGAGGAATTGCTGGGGCTATAGTCTCCACAACACACTTTTGCTTGCAGCAGAGTTATGATACTATGAACGACTCATTTCCGTCAACGCCACTCTACACCTTATTTTTTTTTTTTTTTTTGAGAGTAGGTTAGGTGAATGCGTTTACGCACAGAGTGTTGGACTCTGCACCTTATTAAGAACAGTTTACTGTCTGTCACAAGCACTTTTATCAGAAGCGGTTACACCTATTGACACCAAATTTATTAGAAAGATGGGAACTGTGTATGCCCCCGCATGCAGTGGGTTATATCGTTCTATGTGCAAAAGGGTTGGGGAGGGGGGTATACATTTTTTTTCACCGAATATAGTCATGTGGTCAAATGAAAGGTCTCGATTAGTACTTTCCAAATAAAGCCTTAGTTTTGAAGCTGATTGCGAAACAGTGGAGTGAGGGGGTCATGAAGGGTTACTTAAATTAGGGGGTGTTCCTAAGAAACTATCTACCAGAAAAATTTGAAAAAAAACGCGGTGATGCCTCTAAATGACATCTAGGCTCCGAAATACCCTCCAAATCGATATCTGCTGCAATAAAGTTAATAATACTATAATATGTTACTATATTTTTCAAATTCGCTGTGAACCCCCTTTAACTTCATTTCAGATCCGTAAAATGTAATAAGCTTTAATATGGAGTTGCCTACTGGAAAGATCGGTGGAAATCCTAATATTATTAAGAAAGTTACAGTAGGATAAAGTTGCCCCTTTTGTGTGCAATGGGTGCATTCAAATACTACGAGCTATGTATAAATGAAACCATCGTGTATTCGAATATTATCACCAAAATCTTTCATACTTGAAGCTTCCCGACTTGTTTTGACCCGGTACCATGGTTAATGATTAGTTGTTGTTCTGATGATTTTTAGTTACCTAAACCCATTCAGAACCCACCAGATACCACGCAACGTCTTCTTTACATGAATATTGCGTTTTGCTTGCGACATGTTGGTGGATAGCTTTGACCAACCCTTGTTTTTTTTGCATTGATTTATTAAAAAAGTTCAAACTTCACCTTGGGCAAAAAAAGGATTAAATTGTGCCATTGGGGTCAAACTTTGTCAGTGGTTCTTCGCTTTCCCATGACTCTTTTCTTCGACTTATATAGCGTTCATTTTCTTCCTCTTTGAATGCACAAACAAGCAGACGTTTGGAAATAGTTGCTTTACCAAATTTTAATGCTTCAGTAGGCTTTTGACGAATCTTCATGTCGTAAAGCTTGCATATCGGTTACTTAATATTTTCCATGGTTTGATTTTCTTTTGACTTTATGATTTATGTGTAAATCTGAGTTCTCTTTATATAAAAAACGTCTTTAGACAATAGACTTGTAAGGTACAATAGTGGGCATTTTTGAAGTACAGTAAATTTAATTTATTTACCTTTTCAAGTCTTATTACATCTACCGATGCATAGGCACTGACGCATTCTACATAGATACATACAGCTGTCAGATATTGGTAACACTGCCTAAACTTACAACGATGCCAGTTTTGACAGACCTTTGTTTTCTGGTTTAGTTAAACCATTTTTATTAGAATTTAAAATTAATTTATTACCATGAACATTTCTCTGATAATATCGTTATTTAAGATTATACAAATTGTGTCTGAAAATACGGTACAAATAACACAAGATCTAACAATCACGACAAAGTTTACTCGAATTCAATTACCTAATCATTGTGACAATTAGTCTCATTTTTTATTTTTTTCTCTGACGATTGTTTGCCCACTACTCATGGCACTCTTCCACCGCCTGCTCTCCACTCGTGTGGCGAGTTCTAAAAATGTGTGGAGAGCCCTGGTGATGTCAACTGACCGCTCACATTCGCGCCACAGACCCATATAGATAGATAGGATGGGGGTTTAACGTGCGTACCTGCTATCTAGGCGTAATCACACAATAAGAGCCCCGCTGTGTATAACTCTGGTTTATACTGAGTGCAGGCTTAATATTCACATCAGAGGCCTATCTAACACCTCTGCAATAAATAAGGGTTACGGTCACTGACTTGCTATTGTAACTTCGCTCTTCAGAGCAGATTTGACCACCATTGTGGAGTCAGACCCTTGGCACGCCGGCTTATTATTCATCGCTCGGAAAATACTTACGTAACAGGGTCTTTGGAGTACGCCAGCAGCTTCTTGATTTTAGCAAAATTCAGCTTCGACCACCAAATTAACAACACTTCTAGTTCAATTATAACATTTTCCTTTTGTTATTTTTAATTAATTTAAGCTATCACTATAACACTAAATTTAAATAGTCTTCAGAGAGGAGTTCTTTACTCGTCGAATTCTGACTACTCACTCATTCAATTATTTTTAAAACTTCAAATTATGAAAAAGCATGGTCTATTTTCTTACCAGCCTACTACACACGACAATGGCTGCTCCGTGTGAGGTAGTTTCGCTTTTTCAAATCGGCCCCGTGATAGGTTGCGACCTCTCTCAGTGTGCCCGGTGTCGCTTCGCCACATATACATCAAAATCTGGTATTATTTCGGGTTGTAATGATTCCACGATAGCTTGGAGTCGAGATGTACTCCCAAATGCTTAAATGTTTAAACCAGCTGGATACTCATCCCTGATAAGGTACGTAGTGGAAAGCTACCCTACCTGACCTTTCTAGTGAACATAACTAGTCCAGTTTTTCTAGCGTATACCATGAGCCTGTTACGGTGACATCAACTCTGGATTATTTGTAGAGTTGCATTCAAGCATATAATGCATATAATGTGTCCATAAACTTGTCGATAATTATTAGTTATGTCCTCTAGGAGCTATAACAGAAGACAGAGAAACCCTTTTGTGGGTAGCCCCTAAAACATCTTGATTAAACAAAGTTCCTTCTGCATCTGCATTAGCTTGAGGTCGCCTTGTAACAGTGTCTTCATGATTATTGTTTAGCGTTTCTTATATTCTTCTTTAGACCTTTCCGAGCCTTTTTGCATGGACTCCAGTCAACAACAGAATCAGGTTTTAGAGTTTAGTTGACGAGGCCCCTTTTTCAGGCTCCTCGGTTCCACGTCTTTTCGAAAGCTTGCCTAACACAAGTTGCTATCATCTGTGTTGATTTCAGTATTCCGTCAATAGGTTTGATGTGCTTTTTAGAGATAGTTCTAACTTTGGCGCTCAATTCCAGTTTGTAAGTCGCACAATTTATGTTCCGTGGATTGGAGTAGTTGCAAGTAGATCCATGCCTATTACGGAATCAATCGACAAGAGTCGCCATGTTAGAGGATGCTACCGTGATGCCTAGGACCTATCGAGGAATGTGAATACATATCCAAAGTTGAAGGTTTGCAGTTTGGTTGCTATTAAATATTCTATAGTCTCGATCCTCTCGTGTTGATTTTAGAACTCCTATAAGTATAACGGGCAATAATATCGTATCCTGACATTACTTTCATGCTTTTGCTCTTGAAATATTGGGTAGATCTAAATGAATGTTCCACTACGAATTCTCCCTTATTTCCTTGTTGACTTTTTATGATTAATTTGGGAGCAAACGAAGATTTAGTTTTTGCTGCCCGAGGTTATGAGTTGAGATCGTCAGCTATTTTGCCCTTAGCTGCAAATGTCCGGACGGTTCTTTGGTTAGCCTGGCCCACTGGGTAAGACTTTGGCTTTAGCGGGTGCAGACTGAAGTTCGATGATTCGGCGACAACTGAATAATATTTGAAAAGTAGAGTCTACTACATTTTCAGTGAGTTCGCACTTCAGTTACAATTTTATTACCATTAACAATGTGCGAATTCCGCCTTTAGCGAAAAGGCAACCACAAAAAGAAAAACACATCTCCATGATGAACCATGTGTGAAACAAAACCTAATTAGAGTCGAGACGATGTCTGTCTGCCCATCTGTCTGTTTGTCTATCTGTCACACTCGGAAACGACTTGACCGATTGTCACGGAAATTGGTAGGAGTGTGTGATCTGCTGTTCCCTTTACATGTAGCAAGTGACGCCATTTTGTGTTAAGTTTCAGGGGGGGCTCCCTATACATGTGAATGGAGGGTGCAACATTTTTTTCCTATAAAATGTAGCCATGTAGGCTATCAAATGAAGGGTCTCAATTAGTGCTTTTAAAACTGGCTCCATATTTGATATTGGGTGAGTGAGGGCTCAAAATATGACTCACAAAAAGTGTAACAGGTCTCATTCTCAGAACCTATTCAACTGAAAAATATGAAAAAAATCATAATGGTGCATTTCTACGAAATCTAGTCCTCAAAATACATCCGGTTCCGATATCTGCACAAATAAAATTAATAATAGTATATTTCCATATTTGGAAATTTACTCGGCAACCCCCCTTATGTTCATTCCAGAAAAAGTGGTATGAGTGTAAGGAATAACATAATGCAAAATTTGGTCAAGTTTGATTAAAATCCAACTATTATTAACGAAGTTATAGGGGGTGAAACTTTGCCATTTTTTGTGAATTTTGTGCATTCTACAAGTTGTATGACGTCATCATCACATATCAATTCATCAATACCATAATGAAATGAGTTGTTATGAATGGGGTCATAAAGAATTATTTTGTTTTATTTTTTTCGTCGTTTGTATATGAATATTAATTACTCCAACCAGACATGTACATGGATATATAGTACATCCGTGCTAATAAAGTTTGCGGGTAGTGCCTAATTCAGATAGCTATATTTGTACATTAAACCAGGCGTATTAAATATACGTAGTATATATGTACATATGTATGCTTTTGTGCACGAAGTAAATCGGAAATATGGGTACGAGTTTATATACGTGCATATAAATGTACAGTATTCGGAAATAGGCAGTTTGTTTGTTTAGGGTGAGTATAATATCTATGGCTGTAATATGTACGTATGTAGGTTGAAAAACGATGAAGGTAGGTTGGGTTTGTAGTTATATACGGATAGAAATTCTTACATAAGATGAACACAAAACCTTTATACTCGGAGCGCGAGCTTCCGGTATTCTGACTTGTTTTGTTTAAGGAGTAGAAAGTAGCTCTAGATTTTTATGAGGTGGTAAATTAGCAACCATTGTGATTTTTACGTAACATCAGAAATTACGCTTGAAATGGTTAATAGAATAATGCGGTTATGAATAAATAATGATGATTTTAAGAATCACCTAACGGATATATTATATGGAACCCCTTCTAAAACAGGTACTCTTAAATCAACAGGATAATGAGGTAGATTTGCGTAGACCACCTAGTTTAAGATATCTAGCAACACTCAATGTGTGAGCACACACTGCGCTATTTATATTTATAAATGCGATTATACAGCGATAAAATAGATTTGGTATGAGCATACTGTCTGGCAAAAGAAGTAGTTTCCTTAATCTATTGCAATATCTCCGGTATGTTATCGCATTTGGATATGGCTATTAAATAACTCATCACCATCAAAAAAAGTCCCTAATCGGAATTTAATAAGATTGCCCCACAACAATGAAAACGATCATAATATAATACATACCTTTGAAACATAGATAAAAACCTTAGGTGGGGGCAAGCCAAATACTTCAATAAAAGTAAACACTTTATTTCTTGTCTTTAATTAAAATCGTGATAAGAATTATCAGTTAATCGATAGACGTTGTCTCAATCCATGAAATTTATAATCAGCCGATTATGTGGCACATCTGATAACAATCGGATCTCGACAATAGCAAGGTAATTCGAGTAGGGGAGGGGGGGGGACGCAAGTGGTAACCTCATTGTCATAAAACTGGCTCTCTGGCCAGATGAAATATTCTATGATTGACGTATGTTAGTATTAGCAACCGTTCGACTGGGAAAATTTTGTGGACAATTTCAAATTAATAAAATACGACCATGAATCAATCATATAATTTACGGCTGATCTTATAAACCTGTATGGCCTGTTTAAAAATATGGGCAATGAAATTTCAACATTGCCTAGCGCCGATTGATAACAAACCATAAACAGGCAATTAATTAGAAACTGATAAATAATACTGAATGGGAATACAACGCGATGCTAGCTGCACGAATAAGACAATAAAGTGGTTATTACTTTCTTCTAACTTATTGAGAAACACTTTCGATTTTAGGAAAAAAGGTGAAACTGTTTATCGGACATTATATGACCTTGTTTGAAGAATGGCTTAGTTCAAAAATAAATGTCGGAGATAATCTGCAACAAAATCAGCGCTCTAATTACTCCTATGATTCACTAGTAAGTAAAACCGGTTATCTTGTTTTAAATTTATTTACAATAGTGACAAACTATTTAAGATTTGCACTCAATTCCAACTTAACTTTCTCAAAGATAGTTCCAATTGCGAACTCTTGGCCGCGTTCGAGAGAAGAATCCTCCGAAGAATTTTTGGCCCCCTACATGTGGATGGGCGATTCCGTAGCCAACACAATGACGAAATCTATGAGCGATACCATGACCGTCCGGTTGTGGATAAAATCCAGCTCAATAGGTTACGGTGAGCGGGTCACTTAATCCGTATGGATGAGGATGATCCCACCCGGAAAGTCAATAAGGGCAATATCTATGGTAGAAAAAGATGACGAGGCAAACCCTGCCTAAGATGGAGCGATGGCGTAGGTCAGAACGCCAGACAGCTTTTAGGGATATCGAATTGGTGGACCTCGGTGCAAAACCGGGATGTCTGGAGTTCCTTATTAAGGCAGGCCTAGACCGGATACCGGTTGTTGCGCCGTTGATGATGAAAGATAAGAAAGGAAAAGGAAGGAGTTACTTTACAAGACTAGTTTACCTAGACCTCACCTGTGCAAATTTCTTAGGTTAATGAAATAGTATCCATCTCGAATATGGCTGATATACGTATAGTCGTTTTCTTTATTATTGTTTTTTTACCTTAATTTTTTCAGTATCAATTTTGCGTTCGATAAGCCCTACCAGATCTGGAAGGCTACGCCTCTCTCTTTCCCTTAACTTTGAGAAAGAAAAGGTTGCCTAGTAGACTGCAACACTGAGTGCACCATTCAGCCCTTAAATTTTAATATCAATATCTTTCGTGGCTGCCGAGTTTCATAAAGACCTTGTGGAGACTTCTAGACTCTGGTTTGTCGCCAAAAAGTGAGTAGGAGCCATTTGTTGCCCTATATACTTTACTGATAGCGAGTTCTAAGTAGGAGTTAAATTTTAGGAAACGAGATGTTAGCATTGCTCTCTGTAAATTATTTTATTTCTCTTGGTGTGAAAAAGTTTCCATATTTTATTAGGTTGGGTGTATAGACTGGGTGGTTAATTTATTAGAGTCACCTTTGAAACATCATTTTAGTTTATATGCAAGGAAAAGTAACATACATGTTATTGTGGCGCAGCGGGGTTAACAACATTCGAAATTTATTTCGAACGTTGTTAATTCGATTGACAGTTGCCACCACCGGTGTTCTCCATGGCGGAGTAGGCCTGGATTTGGTCGCAAAAAAAATGTTAAGAAATTATTATTGACACTTTGATTTTCAATGAAGAGAAGACATGATAAAAAGTTGTGGAGGTTTTCGTTTACTTTATATTGATAAAATGATTTAAACTGCGCTTTCTATGTTTATTTTAAAATGACCACCGCGACTTCAAAAGATTCAGTTATCTTGAGAATAAAATTTGACGATATTGGAAGACATTTCTACGAAGCTAGTCTAGGCTCAGTATTTTTCGACCCGTAAGTCTTCACACAGTAAGTCCTCAACAGACTTTCTTTGCTGGCGTCCAATGCCAGTGACTTAAATGCCCAAAACGGATTACATAAAAGCGGATCAACAAGAAGCCCCCAAGCGGTAGCGCTGCCCTCAATCATTGAGTGATAGAAATCCCTACTAAAGGCTCCGAATCGAAACAATCTTACAATCAAGTCATATCAAGACTAAATTACCAATTTTTAAAAATTATTTATGTTGCCGGACAATATTGAGGAGATATTTGAAATAGACTTAAAATAATCCCATAACATTAAAAATAAAATAAACATTTAATATTTAGTCAAGCCGTATTTTGCTGGAATCAATTATTCTTACCGTTCATGGCATACTTTCAATAAATTTAATGCAGTTTATTTTTATTTGATCACTTCGATGCTTAATCACCATAGGCGCTTCTATTATATCAAATGTTTCTTATTCATGATATTTTTCTTGTATTTGTATTTTTCATTGATCCTCAAAGGCTTTTAGTTGGGTTACGTTCCGGTAAATTATCACGCCTATCAAAAATTCTTGTTCGTTTTTTCTTCTAAAAGATTCTGTCCTTTTTTGGCCTTTAGACATATGGGACCTGCCTCATTGTCTTTTGGACAATTCACAAGCGCCCAGTACTTTTGTTGCCAATGATTGGCAGGCTTCAATACTGAATGGATATTTGACCCCTTTTACAACGCAATCTTCTTCAAATTTTCCACCAAGTCTTCTTCTCACAAAACCTGATTTTTCAGTAGATGAATATACCGATAATTCAACAGAAACGCAAACTAGGAATAGATTGTTGAGTTTGGATTTGGCAAAATAGAGATTATATGGAAGCCTTTTCCAAACGTGAACAGTCAAATTGAAATGTGGTTTGCATCTATGGAGCTACTACATCATCGCAAGGGTTAGAAGTGGTTTCTTTGACGAACGTTAACTTAAAAAACCCAATTCTTCTACTCGACATGGAGCTTTACAGATGGTGAAATGTTGGCATCCTGGATTTGATGGTGGAGAGATTCCTCAGAGTGCCCACTTCTCCAACTCGAGTGGAAATTCCAACCGATAAGTTGAATCTTCTGGGTCTAAGCGAGGTAAGATGGTGGGACTCGGAAGAGTGGTTGCAGACGCGAATCTGGTGTTGGACTGTTTCTGGCTATTACAGCAGAAGCCGGTTTCTGACCGATTTCTGACAGCTGGTGGAAAGAACACTTCACCATGGTTCTCAATCGTATCACATCGGCTGAAGTTCCGCCTGCGAAGATGTCATGGTTCCTTAAGGTCTACATTGCAAATTTCATAAAATCGATTTTCCGTTTTCTGCATTTTTAAACTTCTTACTCCTTCGAAAATGATCTCTTAAAACATTTTAGAAAAATTCGAATGTTCTACCGTCATCGTGAATTTGATGTTGGGTGTAGTTGGTTTATATTCTGTAGAACTATCTTCTTTTCGCTGTCTTTAACTATAGCAAGTATATCGTCTGCATATCGTATCCATATCCTAGGCCTTCTGTTGTTGGCTGCCATTTTCTTCTCTAGCTTATTCATAAATATCTCTTTATCAGAGGTGATAGTGAGTTACCCATAGCTGTCTTTTTGGTTGTTTTGTAGAAGCGGGCCCTGAACCTGGAGTGAAGGTGGAGTAGTTTTCTGTTATGCATATAGCTGTCAGTTTCTTCAGTAGTTTGGGAGTAAAAAATCCTTGGTGTGTTATGCCCAGTGAGACTAACCATTATACTAGATTGGAAATATCTTCCTTTATAAGTATACTGGAAAATAGTGGCAAATGTGGCTTATAGACCAGTTAGGATTCTGGAATGGTCGTCGTAAATAAGTAATTTGAAGTTTCTATTTAAAAACATTAGTGCAGCTCAAAATAACGAACTGTACTGGCTACTCCAGATTTCCGACGTCCTCAGGCATTTACCGGATATTGCCATTCGGAATTATTGCATTAAATAATTTATTGAACAATTCCTTCTTTCCAGGACAATGTAAACAGCTCGGGTAGTCCCGATCTAAAAGAGGGCGAAGGACTCATCCAGTTCTAAGAGCTACCGCCCAATCAGTTTGCTGCCTAGCATCAGCAAGGTATTTCAGGTTTTGGTATTGAAACCCTCGAACGAGCATATCAAGAGGGAGGAATTATTGCCGAATGCACAATTTGTATTTTGATCTGGACATTCGACAATACATTCAATAACGAGAGAGAGATTTGCTCGCGGATTAACAATGGTGTGTAGGTGTTTGCCTTATAGACATAGAGAAGGGCTTTGATACCATCCGGTTGGATGGCCTCATTTTCAGACTCTTGAAAAATGAGTTTCTCAATCATCTCATAGCGATGATGTGTGCCAGGCTGTATGGCAAATGCTTTATCGTCAGAGGTGAAAATCTTACTACTAATAGAGAATTTCATGTTCTGAATGGATGGAGCAAGGAACAGTGACTACGCCTAAACTTTTTGCATTATTTGCTGGCAAATTACTTAACTTTTGTGAGTTCAATAAATCTCCATAAAGGTCGTTGTTGCGAGTTGAACTTCAGAAGATGCTCAATGACATTAACTTCTTTACGAACAGCTGGCGGATGAAAATCAATGCGCAAAAGTGTGAAACGATTCTGTTTCGATTTCCTTGGCGTAGAGGATGGTTCTGAACGCATTCCTCATGAGAAATGCCTGGTTGTGGGTCTTGAAGAGCAGCTCCAATTTAACGAGCACATTAAAGTCGCGCTAGAAAACGCTCGCAAGGCATTCATGACTCTTCGAAGACTTTTTTATGCTCCACATCTTAGCCGAAAGGTTAAAATCATTCCCTACCTTACCAGTTAAATCAGTACTCACCTATGGGTGTCCTATTTGGCTTAAGGGGGTCATCCCGTGTGTCGGGTTGGAGAAATCGATTTTTTTTTTGCATGAATTGTATCTATATATAGTGGAGAATATGTGGGCAAAGGGATTTTCCGATATTCCGAGTCCTTCAGAAATTACAGGGTTAAACAGGTAAGGAGTTTGCAGCCGCGGCTGGAGTACTCGATGAGAAAGAGCATCGAATTTTTTTTTACCTGTTAGTTTTTTAGCTGAACTTTATAAATTTGAACACAGGTATAAATATAAAAAGATGAAAAACCAATCAATTGTCTAAACTTATTTGCTGTTTGGAATAAAAAGGATAATCAAGTCTAGAGTCAGCATTGAAAGGCGTTTAAGTTATACTCAGTTATATTTTGTTGTAAGTATTGTGCTGTTTGTGTGTTCAGTGATTTCTTTAAGTGGATCGTACGAAGGGAGATCCCTTTAACGTTCAACGTCATGCTCGCACTAAAAAACGAGTATTTCATGGGAATCGATACTTATCAGAGAAGAAAAAGGACTTCGCATCAACATCAGCAAAGAAACTTTTAGTAAGCATGAACATGGATGATTTTGCTGGAGTTTTCTCCGGTGGTTCTGCAAATTTCTGCAAATAATAAAATATACGTAGTAGTAAAAAAGGAATACGTAGGACATGTCGAGAAAAGAATGGGAACGCGGCTTAGAAATGCAAAGAAGAATCACAAAGGCATTGGTGGGAAAGGGGCTGAACAACTTACTGATAAGGACCTCACTATATTTTCTGGGCTGGCTCTTCATCGACACGCAAATTCGATAGAAGCAATGAAGCAAGGAATTTGGGCAACTTTCTTCCATAAATGCTCTACGGACGAAAATCCTTAGCATCAAAATTGTCCAGCAGGCGAGGACAGTTGGTGCAAATGGCGTAAAGCGGAAGCTAAAGGAGAACTGGATAGTTTTCACCACGAAAAGGCACCTTTGACTGAAGAAGTTCAAACAGTCATCAAATCAATCTACGAAGATTTGTCACGAGATGATCTCTTCAACAGATGTTTAGGAGCAGAGAATAACAATGAGTCGTTAAATGCATTGATCTGAACTTTCGCTCCTAAACACATTCATTCTGGGGTCAAGGTCGTAGAAATAGCAACTTTTCTGGCTGTTATTATTTTCAATGAAGGATTCGATGGGATTCTCAAAATTCTAGTGACAATGGGATGTCAATTTGGTCACATATGTCAGGTTTATGCCGACCGCCGTAATGAGGCGCGAATTTGGCGGTCCGAACGACGATGGACTGACCTTGCTAAAAGAGCCAGAATTGAGACCAGAGAGCAACAATCGGCCTTACAAGACTTTTTTGAAGAAACGGAGGGTGCTCTCTATGGACCAGGTATAGCAGATTAATGGTGAGCTAAAATTTTACTATTGATAATCACATTTAAATTTTCAAATGCGTTTTTCTCGAAACTGTATCTTGAAAATCGGCTGCCACCATAGCTAATCTATCCAACCAAATTCTTTGAAATTTTCACGGCTTCTTTAGCACATATTCCTACGGTCCGCAAACTAGGATAATTGCAATCGGACGGTCGTTTTTTTTTATTCATAAAAATAGCCGTAAAAAACACCAAAATCCAAAAAATTAAGTTTAAAAGCCCACCAAAAATTTACCTTTTAATATTTTCTAATTATCGTAGTTTGCTGACCGTAGAATATTGTCCACATAAAAATGCCGTTTAGTTTTTTTCCCTCAGATGAACACAGCGCCCTCCAGCGTGGCAGCAGAAAAACACTTTTTTTTGGAGATGGGTGCATAAATTAACACTTATTCCGAAAATTAGCTACGAAATCAAGCTGAAAAATTTATCGCATATACTAGAGATATCAATAAACATATGGTGAAAAAATCACGTTTCTACCTTTATCTGGTCCTTCACAATAATTTTTCAAAAAAAGGCAAAAAAAAACGTCCTTCACACGGGATGACCCCCTTAAGATGAGTTCTAGCCAGATGGAGAAAACAAGGATCTTTGAAAGTAAATGTCTGCGCGCTTGCACGAGACTTAACAAGACTGCTTCGCCAAATTATGAACATTATGTAACTAATGAGGTTTTGTATGCAGTATCGTCAGATTGATTCGGAATTATATGGTGCGCACTGTGGGGATCCTTGCGTTTCACAGCCATTCTACCATAATAACCGAACATTCACGACAGGCTTCATTCCTCCCAGTTCAGTTGCCATCATGCCTTGGAATAGTGAGGAGCGTGCCTTTGCCGTTGAGGTTTACTTTTCAAGCGGATGTTCGGTTATTGCAACACAGCGTGCATTTCGGAATCGCTTTAATTTAGCCCCGTTGGCTCCCGTCCCAGACCGCAAATCAATTGTTACATGGGTCACTATATTCAGACAAACTGCAAGTGCGACAAAAGGAAGAGTCCCTCAGCTGGAATTATTGGTCCCTGGTTTTTTGAGGAAAATGAGGTTACAATGACAGTGAATTCGGACCGGTATGTAAACATTCTACAGAATTTTTTTTCCCACGGCTGGAAAATTTGGATTTGGGGGACACTTGGTTCCAACAAGACGGTGCAACAGTACACACTTCAAGAGCATCGATGGCTGTTTTGAGGGAACACTTTCCAGAGCGCCTTATCTCAATTAGAGGCGATTCGGAATGGCCGGCACTGCCGGGATCTGTCCCCTTGTGATTTTTTTCAATGGGGTTTTTTTAAATCCCGTGTTTATGTGAACCGTCCAAGAAGCCTACAAGATTTGAAGACCAACATCCAAGAAGAAATTGGCAACATAACACCTGCTATGCTAACAAGAGTCATGACAAACGCCAGAAATCGGTTTACGCAATGTATGGAGAATGGGGGACGTCACCTAACAGATTTAATCTTCAAAACAATGTAAATAAAAACTTTAGACATGTACCTACATTATAAAAAATAAATAAATATTTGCCGATGCATACAATAGTTTTTATTGAGTTTTGAAAAAAGGAAGTTATGCTGCCGCACCCTGTATATAGGCGAGTCGGCAACGAAAAGATGGAAATTTAAATTTCAGAACAAGTTTTCTAAGATATAAAGTGCAGAATTAAGTTAGGGTATTTCTTTTTTTTTCGTAAACCAGACACAACTAACTTTGTCGGATTTTTGATCATTATCAACTAATCTATTATTTTTCTATTTAATTTTTTTTGTTACATTATTTACAGTTTGTAATTTATTAGAAAAAAACCTAGAATGCCCACAGTAGCCATAGTGTTTATTTCATTTTTTTCTTGTTCGATAATAATACTGTTTAATTTTTGTTTTAAATAAAAATAATTTTGAAAATGAAAACAACAATTTGAATCGAAGGTTCCTTTTGTTCACCTTGTATAACACTCAGTGGAGTCACCTTTTAAAAGTTTTGTTGAAAACAAGGATTGTAAGGTCGGTTTACGGTTTGTCTGTCCATCTGTCTGTCTGTCTATCACACGCACTTTTCCCAGAAATGGATGTATATCAAATTTGATGGGAAGGTAGAGAGCTTAAGGAGGAATGCCCATATATGTGTAAATTTTTTTTCATCGTATATAGTCATGTGGGGTATCACATGGACGGCTGTCATGAATGCATCGAGTGCAATTCGTAAATTTTTAGGTCTTCTAAACAAAGTTTCCTACAGAACACTTACCCAAGTCGGAAAACCGGTTCAGGTATAAAAGGCTTCGTGAACTTTAAATGTACACTTACTCATTTACTGCTAAATTAAAAGCCATACAAACATATATGTATGTAAATATGGAATACATAATTATTATAATCATTCCTAATGAACAAATGTTGCCCATTTCTTTTTATTGGTGCGTACATACACATGCGTATATGCGTACATCTAAATTCAATGTACACATCTGAAAATTTCCGATTTACTTCACACATGAGAGCCAAAACCACTCGCCCTGCAAATATTTATGCAATATATATTTACCCACTACGCGGAAATTTCCTTAGCTATATTTATTCATATGTAAATATTTGTTTGTCTCGCCTCGAGAAATTGAAACTGATATACAAGTACCTAAATACTTAAGTCGGAACACCGGAAGCGCGACACTTCGGGTATAAAGGTTTGGTGTTCATCTTATGTGAGAAATTTTCTTGAACTATAATGAACAAAAAAGACAAATTTTATTTTTTAAATGCCGAATAGTGAGTTTTTTTTATTCCTCATGTACCGGTATTTCGAGGATCAGTTGTCTCTCTCTAAGACAAATTATAAAATATACACTTTGTATGAAGAAGACGTCATACACGTCTTAGAGTGCAATCAATTCACATAAAATACAAAACCTTTACGCTTTATAACTTTGTTAATAGTAGTTGAATTTCCTTCAAACTTCCCATTTTGTTTTGTTTCACACAAAACCTTAATAAAAGATCAAAAAAGCAAACAAGGGCAATCATCTTTTAACCATTGTAATCACACGAAATCTACCTACCCAACGCTGACTATCCAAACTAATCCTCAGTGGTTTCAGTATTTAATAATATTATTAAGATTAGCTCGTAGTTGGTAATTAACATATTTAGTAAATGGTTTCTAGCTGAAAGCGCTTTGAAGAAATTTTCCAATAGTTGAAAAATAGAACGAACACGTTCGGTTTATTTAGGTATAGGACCCTGGTATAGTGAATTCCAGACTATTGCCTTCAATGTGCTGCTGATATTTCCTGATGTTTTGCAGTAAATTGTCAATAGTAATACAATTCAAATCAAACTTGGTGGCAATATATGTTTTCTTATGAATTCAATGTACAATTAACTAAAAAGAGCAAAAAAGAAAAAAAAAATGAAAATAAAAACTTTATATGGCTCCCATCAAGAGCCCATATGGTTACCATCAAAATACTACAAATCGCAAATAGTCAATAAGCAGATCTTACATACCAAGCCAATACGCACATACGAAAATGGTTTCAGCAGTTGGTAATGTGCCTTCAATTGGTAACGATTGTATGGTACATAGTAATTCTCTCATGAAAAGTACCAATTTGATGTACTATTACTTTGTTAATTTCAATACGATTGGGTGAAACCTGCCAGTATCATGCGAAATAAAATTCACTATGTTACTGCCAAATTCAGTGTATCTACAATAAACTTGAGGAGGGTTTTCAAGTAAATTTCTATAATATAATAATATGCCACTATTAACTTTATTTGATCAGATATCGGGATGGGATATATTTTGAGGCCTAGATTTTGTATAGGATGTTTCGGTTGGATAGGTTGTGAGTCCTGGCTCCGCTACTTTCAGCCAATGTCAGAAATAAGCTCATTTTCCGAAAGTACTAATTGAGCCCTTTCATTTGATACCTCACACGACCATATTCTGATAAAAAAATGGTATAGCCCTCTTCCAATTGTATGTGGGGTTTTGTTTGTAAGACCTAGAAAGGAATCGATACTAGAATCCAAAGGATATCGGCAGCAGATATATTGCTTTTTGTTAAAAAAAAATTAAATAAACTTGTATCAGAAGGGGAAAACAGCAGCGTCTTTGCCCACTATTCGCAGAACGCTTTATGAGCCCAGAAAACTTGGTAGAGTTATGCCAAAGATTCTATATATAAATAAATCAGGCCTGAAAGAGAAAATGGAGTTCTGCGTAGATAACATTATAGAACCGGAAAGCTGCAATACTTTGGACGTATTAATCGATGATTCGGATGAAGTCTACTGGTGAACAAACATACCTTTGGGGCAAACATGATGAGGTGTTGTCCAGTAAATGTAAAAAAATCAACAAATATACAAAATACGAAAGTTTGGTGGTTTGGAAATTTATTTCTACTAATGGTGTGGACAAAATAGCCGAAGGCAAGGTAAACTCACAAGTTTATTTCAATTTGACAAAAAATGTCATAGTGCCAAAAAGTGAGCGTCTAATTAGTGAAGATTTTATTCTGCAACAGGACAAGTGATTAATTAACAAGGCCAAAATTCTTTCAACATTGATATATATGTATTTTGAAGGATATGTTAACATTTTGGAGTGGGCACTACGAAGTCCCGACTTAATGCCCATTAAAAATGCATGGGCATGGCTAAACACAAAAACAAGTGGGAGAGGTCTCCGAAATTCGGCTGAATGATGAGGATTTTTTTAAGGTTCGGGCTACTTCCTGCATTTCTTACCAAATTGGCTGGCAAGGAGGTCGCAAAATAAATAATAACGATTGTAGATGCTAGAAGCTGGATGTTTCAGGCATGTTCCCTTTTGTGAACAACGTTGAGTACATGACAGTTTCCCTTGTACATAGTTAAAAATTCACTATATATCAACAACCATTTAATTAAATAAACAAATAATTTGTTCTAGAAAATAGTGTATTAATTACCAGTCAATTATTCTCGTTAATTATGATGTGAGCATTTTACGTCTGTGACATAAGATGCAATTGTTGGTTTAGTTATTTTTTACTACACTCATTTTCAAATTTGCTTCCTGCTTAAAAGAAGTAATTATTCATCCGACCAAAGTATCTTAGTATTATATTACACATAAATACTTATTAAAACGATCAATCTTGTAGAGAAGGCAATAAGACAATACATTGGACCAACAGACAAATTTTACATTTAGACAATGATTTTCAAAAAAAAAAAAAGTAAAATTTTCCTTTTGAAGTGTTAAAATGAGCAGGATTACTTTGTTTGAAGTAGTGCTGTTCTTTCTAACCGCGCTCCCTCCGGTCGCCCGATATCGTTCCCCCACACAATAAATTCAAGAGAAATTGACAAATTTGAAGTGTTGTAACTTTGATGCTAATACCATGATTTCCACGAAATTTTCCATATTATGCCCGATGCAATTCTCTATGCTAGATAAGTTAGAGCTCTTGGTGAAGTATAGGAAGACGATTCGTAGATCCCTCAATAGGAATGGAAATTTAATTGATGTTGACGGAGAGATTTTTTCGGAACAATTGAATTCTACTCCCCCTACTCCGATAAAGCTCGGCCATATATAGATTCATTGAGCGTGTATTTTGCTGGGGATTCTTATCGAATTCTAACGACAAGCTGTAAATGAAGGCACGTTCCAAGCGGCACCTCTATCATAAATGTCTCGTCAATAAGTAGCAGTTTTTACTTTTACTTATGCACCTCACTGCCAAAGCGACTTTCTATAAGCTGCAAATTGAATAGCGAAAGAGATTTGTTCTACGACGTGCGAAAATCCGACATCTGGATGGTGAGAATATTCGCAGTTTTAATGGCGAAGCCAGTAACTTGGCGATATCTGAAAGCAATGCCAATGTTTGCCCCATCTTCTACCTATAGTCACAACGGAAGTTGAAGAGGCGATCAAACGAATGATACCAGCGAAAACAACAAATGTCGTTAAGACATTGCAGGTGACCGTTGGAAAACGAAGAGTAGAAATCCAACATACTGGTTCAGTGAAGAGGATAGAACACCATCTGAACGGTTCAATAGGGAAGAAAAAGGCATGCCAGATTGTTGTCCCATATTTTGGGATTTTAGAACGTATTCGGACTGTGATATCCCCAACATAATATGTGGTACGTAGCTGCTGATGGAGAAACACTCTCTTACTCGATCCATAGAAATGGTTTTACCACGCATCATCAATCCGGTATGTACTGTGATAACATCTAGTGTCAGAGAAACTGGTAGGCTAAGTGAAACTGCTATACTGCCACAGAAAGGATACCAACTGCATCAAAAGCGTTCTGGTATTGATCAAGGAAATTAGTTATATTTAGAAAAATCACCTTATGTAGCATAGCATGGTCTACGACTAAATTCAAAAAAAGTGGTGAACTGGGTATGGGGAATTTCCAACTGGTTTCATTTTCTATCCTTCCTTTACCGTTGATAAATTTAGAGTATCTCTGGGGGTCTCAGAAATTTTATTTCCCTGTTAAATGGTTTCATCAGTGCATCAGTGTTTATTCTAAATTGGAATAGTTGATAACACAAATGTACACGATCAGCCTTTATTTCTAATTCATCTCATTCAGGAGTAATTCTCGTTTACTCTATTTACCACAGAGTTTGATACTCTAATTGAATCCTCATATTACAGTCGAATGAGCTTTCGCATACTTCATCGTTTTGTTCAGAGGAGGGCCTATAACGTCCTAATATTATCTGGTTAATTAATTTGGAGAAAGTAACTTTGGGTCAGTGTTATCGTTGGCAATGTTTTTCATACCCTAGCATAACATTAGTAAAGAACTAATCGGCAATTTCAAACGAAATAATGTTGACATAAAATACTTATGTACTTGGAAAACACAGCTTTGTTGAGGTATTTGACAAGTATGATTGCTCAAACATTACTCGGAACTTTACTAAGAATAATAAAGACGAAATCAGAAAATCCCTATTAACAATAAATTTTTCTGAACAAGGTACTTTGCATACTGGTTAGGTTTCGCAGGAATAAATTGAATCATTGGCTTTTTGAAATACAAATTAGGTACTTGAGGAATACTGACCATGTGAGTACATAAGAATGAAGGGAATAACCGGCTGAAGGCGCAATTTCACAACAAATAACAATTGAAAGACAGTAACGACGGTGTGGTCCGTAGAATAAAGCACTAAAATATATTCCTTCCAAGAATTTTGGTAAACAGACAAGTTATCTGAGAAAAATGATCAAAAAACTGGTTAAACTGGAAGGCAAGTACCCACTTGCAAATGCATTTGTTTCAAAGTCATCGCCAGTTTTTTCAAATAAGAATGCATAAAATGCAGCGTTGCGGTGACTTTGTCAGCGAAGATGAACTCCTAACAGTTAGTAGGTTCAATTTTTTGCAAATTCCTTGAAAGTGCAATTAACAATTCCATTTATCACTGAAGTCCATAATTTTTGGCGGCGCTGTATATTACCTTTGTGGAAATCGACATCTTATTATGATATTTATGTTCTCAAAATTACAGCCATTAGATGTGGTAAAAATAAAGAAAATATGAATACTTGACTATTTATAGTGGTACATAGGCTGCAGTTATAAAGAAAATTCAAACAAGTCTGAAAACCACAAGCTGGATGCTCCAGGTATAATAGTTTTTGTTATTTCTTTTATTAAAATATTTGAGTGCACATTTTTCAGATTAGTGCTTAGCACGTAATGTATATGCATATATTATGTTGGACTATCCACTTTCGCGGGCTACGGACATTCAAAGTCAGTATTTACACTGAAGCCACAACCTTCACCTACTTTAACTTTGTTAGTAATAGTGCAATTTCCACCAAACTTAGAAGGATCATGCTCTGTATTATGGCAATTTTATGAATTGCAGGCTGACCCTGTCCAATGTGCGAGGCCAGATTCGACATCAACAACGGTCTAAAACAAGGGGGTACCCTATCATGCGTCTTATTTGACCTGGCCCTCGAGAAAGTGATCCGCGATATTGAGGTAAATGCATGAGGTACGATCCTCTTTAAGTCCACCCAATTACTGGTCTATGCCGACGATATCGACATCATAGGAAGAACAACCCGAGACGTACAAACTGCCTTCATCCAAATCGAACAGGCGGCAATTGGCGCGAGATCTTGGGCTGCACATCAATGAAGGCAAGACAAAATATATGGTGGCAACATCAGTAATAAAAACCAACCAACCAACAACATCAAATCGCACTGGTCAAACGGAAAGAATAAAGATAGGAGACTACAACTTTGAAACCGTTGATAATTTCTCCTATCTAGGGTCGACAATCACAACCGATAACAGCTACGATGATGAAATCCGCGCACGGTTGTTGGCAGCCAATAGAGCCTATTTCAGCTTCCAAAAATTGTTCCGCCCGAAACGTCTCATGATCTTGCCAGTCCTCATGTATTCCTCGTAGCCTACATAACGACGAAATCTATGAGCGATAAAACGACCGCCAGGTTGTGGATAAAATCCGGCTCAACAGGTTTCGGTGGGCGGGTTATCTAATCCGTATGGATGAGAAAGATCCAGCCCGGAAAGCCTAAAAGGGCAACCATTTATGGTAGAAAAAGAAGACGAGGCAGACCCTGCCTGAGATAGAGCGATAGCGTAGGTCAGGACGCCAGACAGCTTTTAGGGATGTCGAATTAGTGGACTTCGGAGCAAAGCCGGGGAGTCTGGAGTTCCTTATTAAGGCACACCTAGACCGGATATCGGTTGTTGCGACGTTGATGATGATGAAGGGGACATAAATATTTTCGAATAGCGGATTTTACGACGAATTTTAGGATCAGTTAAGGGCTCGTCAAACATAAAGTGGACTGTCCGCGCGAAGTGTCCGTGCCACGCTCCGTCGCGGATAGATGAAGTCAAGCAGCACGCGTACAGTGTTATTCAAAAAGTGGTTGAATGTACATCGCTGCGAATTTCTTTTCCAAGATGAAGAAAAGAACTTCTATTTTTTTCGGTATTCATTTTCCTGTCCGTCGCGAACTCTGTAATTTCTCACATCTTGTCCGCAGTCCGCCGCAGACAAGACTGGTCCGCCGCGGTAGATCGTTGACTAGGATGATGTAATATTTCATAATACAGAGTTGTCGACGGACAGTCCGCCCTGTCCACGCAGACAGTCCGCCCTGTCCACGCAGACAGTCCGCTTTCTGTTTGACGAGCCCTTTAAGGAAGACGTACGATGTACAACGTCTATGGTCCTTATGAATATATGAAAAACGTGGTCATTGAAGCCAGGAGAATGCAGGCTATCCATCCTGGAGGAGGGACGACCGATTTGGATGAAACATTGAAGAAGAAAATAAGAATCTGCTGTACTATTTGCTATACCAAAGACGTGCTGCAGAATATAACACTTGTTTATGATATTTGATTTTATTTGGCAGAGATGTTCTGTACAATGGTGACTGGAAAATCGGGAGCGTCTGGGGAACGATCATAATCGATCAGAAAAGTGAGAACTTGTTTCGTATATATTCTGAATTCTCTGTGAAAATATTTTCGAAAATATAATTGAGTTATCCACTTTCCACATGTTGTAAACCAAAATTCAATAAAAGTAAATATTCGGATGCACATAAACACACAAAATTAGATATACGGATCATCACAAGCAGAATTACCAATTTAAATACCTTTGTATGCCATCAGTTTGCCGTCATTTCCAATTAACGACGTATGGTGAACTCTAGTAATTGGTTTTGTCAATTCATCAATTGTTAATATGAGTTCACAGCATTTACATTACTTAGCACGTTGGTTCCAATTAGTGTGAGAGAGGGCAATGTTTACAATAATCTATGTATGTACACAGAATAATTTTCTAGGAAAAAAGTTCTAATACCTTCATTGAGTCTTCACCACTTAATAAAACCGTGGAAAATGAGTTAGTTTTGATGATTAGTTCAGCACGTGCATTATTACCACCTTGTAACACGTGAAATATTCTAATTAGGGGCGGGAATTTTCTCTTTTCGTATCAGAAGATCGTCTGGTAATATTTATTGGTTCTGCGGAAAATATAACTCATGCTTTATTCCATTCTTATTGAGCGACTAGGTCTCGTGACTACTTTTCTTTCTTGATTTATGATTGTTTTGGAGTGAGGGGATTTAATGGTAATAAGATGTGTTACAAGTTCCAAATATAATATATGACTGTAGCCATTGTGCTATTAAGGGTTCAGTTTTAGAGAAGTGAATTGATAATTTATGGCAGGAAATTCGGAAGGCATTTTACGGAATTACGTTTAAAATACTTTTTTAGTCTTGTGTAATGTGTGTTTGGGCGATGGTCAGACGACCATCCTAAGTAGCCGGTAGCGGGAGGGAAGAGCTACCCTACACACTTAAAAAGATGACGAAATTGACCGTGAAGGTCCACCCACAAATGTTCAAGCTCTATCGAAGTGTTGACGTCACGTGCTTGCATGCCTCTATGCTAGCCAGGCTCGGGAATGTGGTGAGGTCCTTTGAATACTTTGATTCCTCGCCTGTCATTGTACGAAGACTCATGTGCCCATTTAACCGATGCGTGGGTCCGCACCGGATCTTGAAAATTTACCAACGGGATGGGTGAGGGGGCAAATCTACCATCAGATCATCGCGCGAGCTAAATGGGAATTGAACATACAAAAAGTCGAGAAACCGAAAGCTCGACGCTTCAGGTATAAAAGGTTTCGTGTATTTCATTTATAAAGATATTTAAGAGTGCATTTATCCCATTAGAGCCTAGCACGTAATATGTGCATTTATTATGTGAGAATATACCGTTTGGCGTGATATTGACATTCACAGTCTTGAATTTTCAAAGAAGTGACAACTTTCACCTATTATAACTTTGTTACTGTTAGTTAGTGTGATTTCCACCAAACTTGATAGGATCTATATTATAGCCTACATTGCCGTAAAATTTCGTTGTTATAGGATGAACTTAAGGGAGGCTTTGCAGCCAAATACTAAAAATTACAGTAACATACTATTATATTATTAAGTTTATTTGAACCGATATCGATATGGAGGGTATTTCGGAGCCTAGGCACCATATAGTGGCAGCCTTTTGAATTTTTCTGAGTTTTGGGTTGATCATTTTCGACCCTCCGCACTATCCATCTTTCCATCAAATGTCAAAACTAAGACCGGCTTCGAAGAGTACTAACCGAGACCTTACATTTAATACCCCCATGACTATATTTGGTGGAAAAAAATGTACACCTGCCTTTTCCGTGTATGGGGGGGGGACCCCTCTTAAATGCGACGTAGAATGATGTAACTCACTGTCTGCGTGAGCGTTCATAGTTCCTACCTTTCCACTGAATCGCCATAACAGGCTCGAACAAAATGCGATTTTAATGATTTTGATAAGGTTTTGTTTTACAGAAAAACTTAAAAAAAAGGGTCCACTGGGCGAATCGAGCCGTAAAACTCGGCACCCGAGTACCGGGATTAAAGCGGAAGATCCACGACGGATCGCTTGGTCAATCGATGCTTCACCTGCCCCAGATGTATGGTAGTGGCCAGCCTTCGAGGTTCCTTCCCCGCCTTGGCATCCTCAGGCCGTCATATTCGAGAATGACCCTTCTAAGGAGAGCTTGCGGTGTAAAAGATGAGGAGGAGGAGAGGAAGTATTCAAATACCTCGCACAGAGCTCTATTTGATGACATTTTTCAATAATGCCATTTTACACAATTGTTTCTTCATCTTATAATTAAACACAAAGATGCTTTTCCTTTTGTTAGGAATTCCAAGTTAAAATTAAGAAAGAACAGAAAAGTGTGTTAGAATTCACTTTGTAGATATCATTGTGTCACTCATCGCACACCATCCCTTCATGATCTCCAGTAAGAGATAACTTCGTTGTGTTTACTGATTGCATGAATCCTTGATAATTTCTCGTTTAGAATGTTTCTCCTTCTTTGTTATATGAGATACCAAAGCACAGAAAAGATATGTGTTTGATGAATGAACAAGAAGAAAATTAAATCAAAAACTTCTACTTCAGAAAACTAAAGGCTCTATTCAAGTTGGACTAAGTATAAGCAGTTGCCAGTTGTATGTACACAAAGAAAAACTCTTGTAAAAAATTTCAATTTTTACTGTTAGTAATGATATGACCGGAAGTATGTAGCCTTGTTATATTTCGAAAAAAGAATTAATTGCGTCCATGGGGATCCTGCTGCTGATCAGTTGTGGTTTGATTGGATTAATGGTAGTAGACGTGAATTTGTTGTCAAATTGCTGCTGACTATATACCTGGAAATCAGTTTGAGATGTTCCGACCCAGGTGAGTTGCACCATGCAGTACAGTACTGTGTACCAACCGAGAGGAATCTAGAAGAACAATTTTGAAGGTTATATTGTTATCACATTGACATTGACAACGCCTTGTTCGAGCACATGGTTGTGGGACACGGTATATATAATAGGTAGCACCCATATTATCCTCCATGCATTCAAACGGAGCAAACTCCACTCGTACGGAAATGTTGGGAATCCGAGACTTTTCCAAAAGAGTGCAAGAAGGGGATGATCGTCAAGATCGAAAAGAAGGAGACCCGCTTTGCGTGTGACAATTCGAGGGGTATCGTGCTCCCTCCCATCGAAAAAATAATAACCAAAATAACTCTAGAACGCATCAAAGAGTATCTCAAAAGCTTAATCGACAGAGAATAGGCTGGTTTCCGCTCCGGATCCCTCTGCATTGACCACATCAACACTCTACGGATCATTTTGGAACAGTGCGCGGAGTTTAGATCTTCGCTGCACTTGCTCTTCATCCATTTCGAGAAAGCCTTCGATAGCGTGAACATGGAGTGTATCTGGAGTGCTCTTCGCAGAAGGGGCATTCTAGTGGAACTAATAACTATTATCAGAGCGACATATGATGGCGCAAAATGTCACGTATTGCACCGAGGTAAAATCTTAGAGGATTTTGAGGTCCAAAGCAGAGTCTGCTAGGGTTGCATCCTGTCACCTGTCTGAGGTTTCCTTGTTATCGGTGACGTTCTTCATGCTGTTTTGTCCGAAGGGCGCAGAGGAGTTCAATGGACGATGACATCTTTCCTCAAACACCTCGATTACGCTGACGACATCTGTTTCATGGACCTTGGCCAAATGACCCTGGATTTGGAAAGAGAGCAAGTACAGTTGAACTGACGATAAACACCAACCAAACAAAGGTTCTCAGTCTGACGGATCATCGCACTCTCCCTATCTGCATTAATGGGCAGAGCATGGAAAGCATCGATCAATTTGTAAATCTGGGAAGAGGGCTTTTCACCGACGGTGGCACCGAATTGGATGTTTCGCTACGCATTAACAGGGCTCGATTCGCTTTCGCTGCCCTGTCTGAAATCTGGAAATCCAGTTATTTCTGGCAGCTTGGTATGATTATTCTTCAGATTAAAGTTGCATAATTCAGGAAGTCCTCATACGACCTCCGGGACGGGCCAAGAATGTGTAGGCCCGGGTTGGGAATAGGCTCATGCAACTGACGCATCTGGCGGGGGATAACCCGAAGTAACAGCCCGGGATCGTCCTCCTTCACTGGAGATGGTGCGTCAATGAGGAGTTTGAATACTTTGAGCGCCTATAGTTTCAAATAAGACCCTTACCTTGGTGGCCGGCTAGCCAGGGTGAACATTCTTTCCGGATAACTCGTGGGACCAAGCCATGGACTCAGTTAACAAAAATAAAAATAACAAATCGACGAGAGAAGATGAGATGGTAATACCAGGCGCATCATCGGAGGACGTGCTGCTGGCATCTAGCCAGGGGACAGTAGACGTTGAGAGTACTACAATCGGTGCAAAGCAGAGACTTCCCGTAGCAAAGTGGCAGACGGAATAGTGGTTTCCAACTTGAAATCCACTGCCATGAAGCTGGGTGTAGGGAGTACCAGCGATAATACTCCTAATCCAAAACTGTCGACGTCGGGGAACCTCTCAAAAGCAAAGACTGATAACAATGTCGGTGATAGAAAACGGGCTAAGCGAATATTTTCAGCAAGATTGCTAAGAATAAGGGGGCCAGCACTGTCGACAAGACGGGATCCAAAGGATTTCGTTAAATATGATATGAAGCGGGGCAGAGTAAGCAACAACTTGGGAGATAAGCAATATCTAGTGAAAAGTAAGCAGCAACAGCCAGACGACGAGGCACGAACAGTGAAAGCCTTTAGCGACGTGGCAGGAGCCACTTACGTGTGGCGGATGCCAATTCCGCTAGGGGCCAATTAGCGCCAGCGGTGTGGATCAGCGTTGAGATCAAGCTGTCGGAGATGGTCATTGATCATCTCCTGGACACCAAAGGCGGACGCACAGGATTCATACCCTGCTTTGATTCTTCTCAGGTGGTCGGTGGGTTCCATGTTACAGCTTGCGAGGACCAATTCTCCAGTGATTATCTCGGTTCGTGCGACGCGTCGGATCGGAGGCAACCGAACCATGAAAGGGCTCTAAAGCAAATTTTATAATTTATTCCACAACACAGGAAACGCTTATCAGGACAGACCTAGAGCATGTGTCTGTGTCTGCCCGAACGTAAGTTCCAGCGACCTAGTCGTGGTCGAACTGGAGTAGAGGAGGAGGCAGAAAACGTTTATATCGGTGTGTAACATATCAAGCCCTGACACCGAAAGTACAACCCTGCCGTGAAGTCAGTCGAGTGAGAGAAACGAGAGCGATAAGTTCGAATAAAGCGCGTCCGTTTATTTAAAATTCTCGTGTTGTGATTTATTATACCAAAAATCCCAAGTCCACACATCCTTGACAGATCAGAAGTGGGATCTTTTGGTTAAATACACAATTGCCGTAATATCGTAATCGTAAAATTGAAAAGTAAAAAAAAAAAAAAAAAAAAAGAGTAACATTTTCGTTTTCGACGTGATCAACCGCCGCCGCCGCCGCCATTGTTTAGTCATCGATAACATTCGCTCAGCCACCGACTATCTTTGCCGTTTGTCGTTCTATTCACCGAAACAAACTTGGCGATTCGAATATCGTCACAATCCACCGTACGCCGACGCCGCTGCTTAGCAAACGACAGATATTGCTAAGCCGTTGTATATTCGTTTAGCTTTCGAAACAACCATCGCGAAACCGCCGTGTGTCTCTTCGTCGTACTCACGGAAACAAACGAAGTGCCGCCTTGTTCGCTTGTGTTTTAAAAACCCTTTTTTTTTATTGTGCCGTTCATCATTCTAAACAGAATGCCTTTGATAAAAGCGGAATCTCTGAAAGTAGGAACATTGAGAGAACTGCTACGGGAGAGAGATTTATCGACAAAAGGAACAAAAGCCGAGTTAGTAACACGACTTATTGAAGGCGCTGGCACCGACGAATTCGATATCGAAGACGAAAGCAATGAGCTCAAATTGCTCCGAGATGTCGTGAGCTCGCTTGCAGCCACAGTCGAGAGCCTTTCAAAGAAAATTGATAGCAAATCGGAGAAGCACAACTCGGATATCCCTAAGAAAATCGTCTCCGACGATCATTTCAATCATTCTCATTCAATCAGAGATATCGTTGAACTTCTTCCTGATTTTGAACCGACAAAAACTTCGTCATTAACCGCCAAAGCGTTTATTCAACGAGTCCGACAGCTAGCCACAGCATACAACTGGAACGAAGCCGCTGTGGTATTTGCAGTACAAACGAAACTCAACGGTCCGGCGAAATTGTGGTTCGACTCTTGTGGATTAATATTCGAAAACTTAAAAGATTTTGCCGAAGCATTAGAGAGCGAATTTCCCCATGTGGAGAACGAAGCCGACATTCATTTTCGTATGAGTTCGTATATACGAAAACCGACAGAACCAGTCATCGACTTTTTCTACCGAGTTTACGCCGAGGGAAGAAAAGGACAAACATCGGATGCCGCTATCATCCAGTATATCCGACGTGGGCTGAATCATGGCCCTCTTCAAAACGCCATCGCTCCATTAAATTTTCAAACAACGAACGAATTGTTAGACGCGGTAAACCGATTTTTAGCGAACCGTCAAAGATTGCCAGAGGCATCGCAACGAAAACCGGAAAACGACGGACATTTCGAACCGATTAAAAAACTGACAGCTACCCCAGTGAAAAACGCGAACCGTGTTTGTTATAATTGTTTTAAGCCGGGACATATTTCGGTGAATTGCCCTCAGCCGCAGCGACTTGAACGATGTGCAAAGTGTTCAAAGACAGGACATACAACTGAATTTTGTAAAAGTGTCTTGCCCGCGAGTCGCAATATTAATCAAGTGGTATCAGACGGAGTGCCAGATCAAGTGTCTCGGGAAACCGGTCGCATCACGAAAAACATTCTATTAGACGATATGGTCGTCGATGCCTTTATTGACCCGGGCAGTGACAGAACTCTAGTGCGCGAATCAGTTGCAAGAAACTCAATACCGTGTGACCCCATCATTCTTAAGGGATTTGCGGGTGGTTCGTTCGTTTGTGATAAAAAAATAAATGCGGTGATTACCATAGACGAGTGCGTTGTCAACGCTGTTATTTACGTTGTGAATGACAATCTAATTCCTAACGCGCTACTAATAGGTTCTGACGTATTACTGAGTAAAAACCGTCGAATGATTATCGATTCCGATGGATGCCGTTTCGAAACTATTAAGCCGTTAAATATTAAACCTGAAACAGAATTGTCAAGCAACGAAAAACGACAGTTTAACGAAATGATTACGGAATTTCGACAGTGCTTTGCCGAAACAATACCTGAAATGGGAAGGTGTCAAACGAAGCAGATGGATATTCAACTGATACACGATAAACCAATCCAAAGCCGCGCATACCGTATCCCATTAGCGAAACGTCAAGTGGTGGACCGTATCGTACAGGAGCTTCTAGATAATGAAATTATTCGTCACAGCAACTCGACTTACTCTTCACCCATCGTATTGGTGAAAAAACAGAATGGTGAAGACAGATTGTGCGTCGACTATCGAGCGATTAACGAAGCAACAAGAAAACGCCCGTATCCTATGCCAACTGTCGATGAGATCATGTCTCAAATTGCTGACAGTACCTACTTCATAACATTGGATCTATTTTCTGGCTACTATCAAATAGAACTCACTGAAAGCTCAAAGCAATATACAGCTTTCATAACTCATAACGGCCAATATGAGTTTAATGTTATGCCGTTCGGTTTGGTTAATGCTCCAATGGAGTTTCAGAGTGTTATAAGCGGAATCATCAGACAAATGAAATCGAAACGTGTGATCAACTACATCGACGAGGTTATAATTGGTTGCCGAGATATTGCTGAAGGAATGGATCTTCTGACAGAATTATTGACTGTCCTGAAAAACGAAGGCTTAACCCTACGACCATCGAAGTGTACATTCTTCGCTCGAAAAATAGAATTTTTAGGACATACCGTCTCCGAAAATGGTATCATGCCCGGTACTTGTAAAATCAATGCCGTTGTGAATTTCCCGACTCCGACCTCAATTACCGAAGTTCGAAGTTTTCTCGGTCTTACCGGTTTCTTCCGAAAGTTTGTGCAAAATTATGCGCTAATAGCAAAGCCGTTAACGTCTCTATTGAGAAACCAAATTCGAGAATTCAAATGGACCGAAGAGTGTGAAATCGCCTTTAATTTGCTGAAGAAGCATCTGAGTGAAGAACCAGTGTTGGCGCTATATAAACCGACGTCCTTCCACGAAGTTCACACTGACGCAAGCATGATTGGTTTGGCCGGAATACTCATGCAGTCAGAAGACCAACTTACATGGCGAGCCGTATTTTACTATAGCAGACAGTGTTCAGACGCAGAACAGAGATACCATAGCAACGAACTGGAGGTGTTAGCAATAGTGGAATCACTGGAACGCTTTCGATTCTATTTGCTGGGGAAAAGGTTTCGAGTTATCACAGACTGTAATGCGATATCGAGTACAAAAACGACGACGCCATTAAATCATCGAGTGGCCAGATGGTGGTTAAAACTTCAGGAGTATGATTTTGAAGTCACACATCGTTCCGGAAGCCGAATGCATCACGTAGACGCATTAAGCCGTAAGCCAGCCGAGCCATCTGCCCATCCCAATACCGTTGCCGATCTTATTATGGTGGTCGAGATAAACGAAAACGATTGGTTAGCATCAATGCAACGTCAAGATCCAGTTTTGAAGGGAATTATCGATGTACTTTCCGGAAAAACACAGTCCACACAAGAATCACAGCTTAAAACTGACTATAAACTGGAAAACGGGAGATTGATGCGACGCTTGGGCAGTGACCTAAAATTTGTCGTACCCAATCCTGTGCGCTGGCGAGTAGTGCGCAGTCACCACGATGATGTTGGACACCCTGGTTGCGAGAAAACACTGGCGAGACTTCGAGATTATTTTTGGTTTCCAATGATGCGTCGCTATGTGAAGTCGTATTTAGCGTCGTGTGTTGAATGTTGTTTCAACAAGATACCAACCGGAAAACGTGAGGGAAAAATGTACTTCGAAGAGATCGAGCCGATCCCTTTCCGATGTCTACACATTGATCATCTGGGACCGTTTCCACGTAGTCGAAAGGGAAACTATCACATTATTGCTATTAGTGATCCCTTTAGTAAATATACGATTCTGCGAGCAGTCCGAACCACCAACGCTAAATCCGTTATAGCACTCCTGATTGACGTTTCTGCTTATTTTGGACTACCGAAGCGAATTATCAGTGATCGAGGCAGCGCCTTTACAGCAAAAGAATTCGAACAATACTGCGATCGTAACGATATTCTTCACATCAAGGTTCCAGTCCGTACGCCTCGGGCAAATGGGCAGGTAGAGAGAGTTAATCAAACTATACTCTCCCATCTGCGCTGCTCAACGGAAAACCGACACGAATGGGACACTTTACTACCCATGATCCAGTGGTCCTTAAACTCCCAGAAACATTCAACAACCGGATTTACACCGAATCGAATCGTCTTCGATTTTGAACTGCGAGATGTAATTGCTAATCGAATGATCCAGGCCTTAAACAACGATACCGATACCGAGACGACCTTAACATCAATCGAAATTCGTCAGAAGGCTGCAGAACGAATCATGAATGAAAAAACACGTTGGAAGCTAAGATTCGACGCGAAACACAAATCACCTACGACGTACGAAGAAGGAGATCTTGTGGTTGTGGAAAACGTTCCGACCGCAACAGGCGAATCGCACAAGTTGGAGCCAAAATATAAAGGTCCCTATATAATTTCGAAGGTTTTACGACACGACCGGTACGTAATAGAGGACCTTGCCGATATTCGAGGTCGACGACGCTATAGTTCTGTCTACACGAGTGACAAGCTCAAGCCGTGGTGTTACTTGAGTCCGGAGATTGACTGCTACGAGGAGTCCGATGAAAACGATGAACCTGAAATCGGGTCGATTTCAATGTCAGGAGAGGCCGAGCTGTCAAGCCCTGACACCGAAAGTACAACCCTGCCGTGAAGTCAGTCGAGTGAGAGAAACGAGAGCGATAAGTTCGAATAAAGCGCGTCCGTTTATTTAAAATTCTCGTGTTGTGATTTATTATACCAAAAATCCCAAGTCCACACATCCTTGACAAACAGGAGCCGTACACAAACCTTGCATTTTCCCAGTTCGGAGAACTGTGACGGTTGGGAGGCGATCCTTGATATTAACCTATCAACCGATAATGGATGGATGGAGTTAGGGTGTTTTTTATTCTAGATCTCGCCTCATAGGTTTCCAAATCTTTCAGAGAACGCAAGAGGAGCGACTGGAGGAGGTTTGGTCAAGTTACCAAAAGATTGGCACGGCAGACTAGAGCCAAAGGTCAGGGCTTTGGAAAAGGCATTTGATACCGCCTTTAAATTCTTGTGCTCGGCTAAGTACAGCAATTAGACACTGCCACCGAGGTGGAATGAAGATCTATCCAGCCTGAGGTAGCTGACCCGAGAGATCTTCAACATCTGTTACAGGCACAAATATTGAAAGCTATACAGGGACTGCCTGAGGGGAACAACCAAAGCACCAGCACCTGATTCTGTCCAAGGAACAAAGAAGCCCATCTTTTCTTAAAAAGTCGGAAGACTCCTTGACGGAATCTTCTGGTGAAACCTTGAAGCTGCTGATTCAGATGTACTTTTCCGCCAGCGAGGAGGACTGAAAGTCAGAGCTTTGTTTGGAGGGTATGCATAATGGCAGTTATGCTACAGAAGCAACAGGAAAGGGTTGTACCGTGGCTTGTCGAGATTTACTGGAGCTGTATCTTTTTGCGATACTTACCACGATGCGGACCAGTGGTTTTCATACCGCAAACGGCCAGGCGCGGCCATGAGTCCGCGAAGGAATTTCCACCAATCAGCCCCACTTCTTTCCTGTTGAAGACCCTAAATCGACTTAAGGACGATTGTGAAGAAAATGCCTTTCTGTAAGTCCCAGCATTCCTACCTTAAAGCCAAATCCACAGAAACCGCTCTACACGAGGTAATTGGCGCAGTTGAGCGGTGACAGCAGTACAAGCAGTATACCCCAGCTGACTTCTTGGATATAGGGGAGCATTCAACAATGTTAGCACCACATGCCACATGCCATCAAGGAAGTATTGGATTAGAGGAGTATCATTGGATAATATCTATGCTAAGAACCAGGATAATTCAGTCAGATCTGGGAGGCAACCACTTGACCTGAGCTGTGAACATAGGCACGCCCCAGGTTGGCGCTATCTTTCTGTTGCTCTGATTAATGGTTTTGGTAATTTGAACAACAGCGGGTGAAGGTGGTGGTATATGTCGACGACTTGGTGATATTAGCGTCAGGCACGTTTCCTTCTATCACGAGTGATTGGGCGGAAGGAGCGTTGGGAAACGTGTGCTTATGGGCCACATGATGTGTACTCAGCATAAATCCAACCGAAACGGAACTGATGCTATTAATCATCAAGACAAGGATACTTGAATTTCACATACCGCGGCTTAATAAACAAAGATTGGTTCTTTCCTCCAATGTAAAGTTTCTGGGTGTAATCCTGGATCCCAGATTGGATGGAAATTGAACATAGAACTGAGGGTTAGGAACGCTTGTAACCTTCTATTCCAGCAAGAAAACCTTTGCAAAGAAATGGGTTCTCCGGCCGAGGATGGCTGCGTCTCATCCTAACAAACGACTCTATTGTATGGTGGTAGGCTTCGAGCAAAAAGTACAACAGAACGAAGCTTAAAAGGATTCAAAGAACAGCACGTGCAAATGCTACCAGGGCTCTGTAGTTTTGCCCACCAGATGCTCTCCTTCATCTCTTCCCGTAGACATCCACATTAAATACACTGTGGTGTGCAGTTTCGTTAGACTACGTGAGTCCATATGCTTGGCAGCGAAGTCCTACGGCCATACTAGGTTACGACATGCAGTGGAATCCACTCTCACAAGATGGTCCATGAGTGGGTTGCCCCAAGGGCGAGGAGGAGTGTGAGCAACTCGGGATGTCATGGGGGTGCTATTATTACATGATGCCTATTACCTATATTGTGGCCTCAGTGACCATGCGTATCTCATCCGCATCTACTGGAAGGATTAGGGGGCTCTGGTGCTCGATTTCGCGATCCAGTTGCCTTCAAGATATCCGCTATTTTCAGAAAGAGGGGCCAAGAAGAAAGAAGGCCGGTAGAAGGCCATCTGGTAGCTCTAAACACGAATTGATTCCGACGATCCTTTGTCCAAATATACCAAATTCCTTGTATTATTCATAGTAAAAGAAAGGAAAATTCGACCCCTAGTGGTTTAAATAGCAAGCCACCGTAGCATACACATTGTTTGCCCAGAACATCTCTGTGATCAATATAAAGCCATTGGGTTTGAACAGTTCTCTACAGTCCTCCACTTAATCAAAAATCCTCGGAATTTGCAGCCTGTCCTCTGGACTGCGAGAAGGAGATGATCGCGAAGATCCCGAAGACGGGCACCTGTTTGTAGTGCGAGAAATATTCGCGTGCTTCTTCTCTCCCACACCTTTGGTTTCTAAATCCCTAAATATTTTTTTTGTTTGACTCTAATATTATGTATCCTTAGTCAAATAACGTGCTCCACAATTGAAAATTTGGTAATAAAAATTATTTGAGGCATATCAATTCTTATCGAATTAGAAAGTGTGATCAATTAATTAAGTTATGAATGAATGTATCTCGTGATGGATGTGATATTTGCTATCGAATTCCTATAAATATTGAATCTTATCCAGATGATTGCTTTGTGATTTCGAATTATCTGAGATGCAAACGCAGTCCAATATCTTCGCTGACTTGCTCTGGTACTGTTATATATAGTTCCTTTGTTATCATTTAGTGGCTATTTCCAGGAATTTTTGGTACCTAATGACGGATTTGCCCATTTTTTGCAAAGGAACACGTGCCAACGGTGATAAAGTTTTAGATAAAAAAGAGTGTTGAAAGGGGGGCCATATTTCTATTAAATATTTTTTATTTATAGCTAAGATTAGGTTTTACGGTTCTGTTTATTTTGTTAATAGGAAACCGAATGTTTGTATGTATATTTAATTCCTTAGCATTTGCGGTTGAGGGATTATTTGTCAAAGAAAAATGATATTGATGCAATTATTTTTAATTACCTTCGAATTTCCAATCATTGTGTTCAAATTAAAATTAAATTTATTAATAATTTGACGGTGCAATGGCCAAGTTGGTTGATTGTTGCCTTTTGATCTCATTGCACTGGGTTCAAATTCCGGTTCGTCATGGATGTTTGTATTTGTCTTATCCCGCTTTTGTAGCCTTATCACTTGCACAGTAAGAAGTTTGATGAATGGTAGTGAAATGAAAAAAAAAATGTAGTAACCGCACCTAAGAAGAGTATGAAGTGAAGAGAAATGATAGCATGTAGCGTATGCTTTAATAAAGAGATCTGATACCAGGATTTTTTTGTTATCAATCTGTCATGGATCATCTTACATAAAATAGCTTTCCACTGATATTAAAGTGGGTGATTACCAGAAGCCCTTTACACTTCAAGTGAAGTAAAATTTCTAAATTTCTTCGTTGAACTATTCTGTGTTCCTCTTCTTATCTCTGAAAGTGAGTTGAAAAGGATTATTATTTGTGAGCTAGCCATCCACATATTTCCTAAACAAAGATTCACCTAGTAAAATGTTTTTTATCCCCCTCATAAGGTGAGATTTTCCGGTTAAAAACTCCAGCTATCCTGAAATATTTTTAATAATGATGACATCGTCTAAGTATTGTGGATCCACGCAAAGTAAGAGTTCGTGATACCATACTTTTATACTTTTTTAAGCCCTCCCGAAATAAACATGAATCAAATGACAGATATTGATGACATCCGTAACACCATCGTTGTGATCGTGATCGAAGATGGTAGCATTTTGCTCGTTAATATGAAATATGTCTTGCTAATCGCAGCAGCAGTGAATGTTTTGACTTTTATCATTTTTGCTATTCCGGTTCACACATAACAATTGACAAAAAATTGTATGGAAGGGTTGAAAGTATAAATCCCATATATGCAGTGAATGCCATCGTTCTTGGTTTAAAAGCGATCCCCGTACATGCAAATGGGAGCGACGCAGATCTAGGTTTTGATATCAGGTGTGAAAAAGGGGAGTACAGCATTTAGAATGTGGTCTCTTATTTGAAGGAATCATGGATTGGTTGGTGCCCACAATGAATTACAAAATTTCGAAACGCCTGCTGAATCAATACCAAAATTTCGCTACCAAACTCCATCTCCATGTCGTGATCGGTGAGAACTCTTCCTTAGCAAAAAATTGAGGTTGTGGGTTGTGTAGGACTGACAACCCTACACCAAAAAATAACTATTACAAAGTTACAGAAAAAGCCTCGGATTGAATCGACTATACAGCGATGAATTGAGCAAAGGAAATGGACAAAAGATTTGCGTATTTTCTAATAAAAGGTCCGCTCTCCCTTATCGAGCTGAGTGCTCGGAATAGGTTTTCTAGTGAGCGAAAAAATGAAGCTTGTTGTTATTAACTTTGAAACCATAAATGGAGAGCTATGTATTCTGCTTCACCGCGGCTAATTTATAAGCCTCATTAACGTTTACGTCTCGACAGAGGAGACTGCAGAGTCAATAGAAGGAACCCTTGAAGCCTGCCCAGGCTTAAGGCCCAAACACAACAGCGGAGTGACTGCGTGTGTGCGGAGTGAGAGAGCTGTCAAATGAAGCTCATTACACCTACTTGTATGAGACAATATACAACAAGTCCGAAGTGGAATGCGGCACGCAAAAAAGTTCGGAAAATTGTCCTTTTTAGTAGAATAAAAATTTTCCTAGATCCAAAGCAACTTGTTTTTACGGAAGTAGTTTTGTAGTTATGTATTTGATGTAGAGAGTCGAGAATTAACAACCAAAGGCCTAATGAAGTTTACAATCTAGTAAATAGAAACTGTAAGTCCATTCTTCCAACATCCAAAAACAAGAAATTGACAAAGACCTTTAGTTGTGTATAGCGCGTCAACCACACCTGTGCACCATCGCTCACGGTTACCTGAAATGCCCTTCAGTTCTTCCATGATTTCTTGAGACTCGTGCCCTTGGAACAACCCACCCGTCGGCACATCTTGGGAGAGTGGACTCCACTGGTTGGTGTAGTCGGCAATGCTGGTCCGGGTGGCAGATCTGTGTGTTCTTTGTTTGAAACAGTATCAAGCCAGCGTACTACGATGATATGGCTCAGACTGGTGTTGTCGAAGGTTTGGAGCTCCTGAGTAACAGTGGAGTTAACCTTTTATGAGCTACTCCCAAATAGTAATCACAACTTGAGATAACCGCATTTCTATATTTTGTACATGGCTACTTACTTCTTTCGAGAGCAACTTCACCAAGGTCCATAACCCGGTGAGAGAGCAAGCGGATGCCATCAGCGATGACATCGAGCAGTTTGAGGGAAGATGTCATCATCCATTGAATTGTTCCGCGTTCTGCGGGCAAGGCAGCATGAAGAACGTCACCAATAACAAGCAGAAATGATATTGATGACAGGATGCAACCTTCGTGGATTCCGTTTTGCACCTTAAAATCCTCCGAGATTTTACCTTGATACAGCACGTGACATTTTGCGCAATTATATGTCCCTCTGATAATAGCTATTAGTTTTTTCAGAATGTCCCGCCTGGGAAGAGCACTCCAGATACACTTCCTGTTCACGCTATCGAAAGCTCTCTCGAAATCGATGAAGAGCAGGTGCAACGAAGATCTAAACTCCACGCACAAATTGACCCGTAGGGTGTTGATACGGTCAATGCAGGAAGATCCGAAATGGAAACTAGCTTGCTTTCGAGATGTTCCTCGATCGGTTTCAGAATTATTGTAGCTATAATCTTTGTAATGACAGGGAGCACGCAGATAACCCTTCAATTATCCCCTCCTTTAGAATCTTAATGATTATTCCCTTGTCCCACTCTCTGGCAAAGGTCTCGGATTCCCAAGATTTCCATACGAATGGAAGTACCATAACATTAGTTACTGTAGTTATAGCGATAAATAACACTACGGGCAGACATTCAGGCAGGCATTTATGTCCCTTCTGCTTAGAACAGTCCGTATCCGCATGTTGCGGTGACTAGCCATTCCATCAACAAGGGGTGCAACTTCATCGGATGTGATGGGGTTAAAAACCGTGGTGAAGTGTTCTTACCACAGAATCATCGAAAGATTTGCCACCATATGCAAGCTCTTTCGCGATGCCGTATACACTTCCGAAATCATTGCACTCTGCGGCATCTTGCGCTTTCTTGGCCAGCGCAATAGCAAATTCTCTTTTCTCTTTTCACAATTCGTTGAACTTCCGGGGATTTCGCCCGGTATCGGAGTTCGAACGCGCCATGCACACCATCACTCGCAGTGGTCAATGGAGCTTTCAACCCTTCCCGCTCATCGATTCGCTTTCACGATTCCGCAGACAGCCAAATCGTATCACGCTCTTCGGGATGTGGCCAACTACTTTTGGATCACCTGAGAAAAGACTATTTCTGATGGTTGCCCAATGCTCATTGATATTCTCAGGCGTGTTACTCAGTATATTTGCCGTCCGATCGCTCTCCCATTGTCATGTGAGGGCTAGATCATACAAGCGGTCGATGTTGGATTTAGGGGGGAGAAGTTGCGGACGCGGCACGCAAGCGAACGTAAGAGACCATTACATGGCGATCCCTCTCGAGGCGAATGTCAGCGCCTCTCTTGTTACAAATATTCAACAGACAACTACTAAATCAACGGCTGATCGCGAAGTGGTTGATCCGATTGGTCATACGGCGTTGATCAGTTGAAACCCAATTGATTTTATGGCAGGCTCCGTGTCATAAAATCAATTGCCACCGATGACGAGGCGGAGGAAGTTGCAGAAATTTTCCCACCATTACCAGATGTCTAAGCAAGCTGTTGTTAGTTCTCACCTTGGCCTTCAGATCACAATGTCACCTTTAGGACGGTGATAATATCTTTGCGGGGTGGCTTAAACAATTTATGAAATTCCGGGGGGCATAATAGATTGCCCTGTATTGTTTTTACTAAATGGTCATAGCATCCACATAAAAAATGTTGAATTAATAAATGAAACTCAAAAAACTTCATGATAATTTCAAATCATATTTTACCTGGTGAAGCCCCGCTGATTGTGGAGAATTCTGGCTCTTCGACGTAATATGCAAATATGAATTCAACCTGTGAGTAATAATAATCGTTCGGTTTACCAATTCTTGAAAGCAAAATGAGGCACTCAACCATACCGTAGTAGTAGTATTCGCGCAAACTACCTGTTTGGTCATCGAAATAACCATAATCGGTAAACCGCATTGGAACAAACGCGGCGTGTACTGCATTAAAATTTTACCGGCATAAAAGAATAATGAACGAGGGGGAGTCAACCCATCCAAGAATTGTTTGAGTTCTCAGAAGCCGAATTCATTAGGGCCAACATGGCTAGTGTCTACATTTACATTTGACATGCTCCTCCTACCATGGCGATGTCTTCATTTTGCATCATGGGCGGTGATTTTAACGCACTGGACCTACTGCTTTCAAATACCGGAAATATACTGTTTTTAATTTTACATCACTCAAATATCGAAACTAGAAAATTTATCGATAAATTTTAAATGCAGATGTCTAGGTGCATATTCTATAAATAAATTCCGAATAAGGGGAATCCCAAAAAGTGTTGTTTATTACAAGACCGATGTCCTAAATAGATTGGTGAATTTCAGCTCACAGCTTATTTGATGCAGTCTCCTTCAGTGTCAAAAAGATTTCGTTTGTCGTGCACTTTAGAGGAATTTTTTCTCTTAGGAGGTTTTTTGCCGTATTTGGGTATATTTTGGAGTCCTGAGTACAAATATTGTCAAGTTTTTTCCCAAAATGGACCTTGTACAACAATGGAGAAGCTTGTGCTGGTAATTCACTGCTTTGAAAAAGGATTGACTGTTCACAAAGTTGCTAAAATTGTCAATTTAAGTGCCTCTACACTTCAGCACATATTGGAAAAAATAAAGGCAGAAAATAGTCAAATAATATTTTTAGCGAACCAGACGAGCGTTGAATTATGCGAAAAATCAAAGTAAACCCCAAGCTATCTACCCCGAAGTTAGTGAGATTCATGATGAATCGGGAAAGTCGTGCAATTCTGAAACAGTCCAACAAGTGCTATGAATATGATTTAAACGGCCGAGTAGCTCGAAAGAAACCTTGTATTTCAACAACAAATACGAAAAATTATTCATGATCATCATCAACGGCGCAACAACCGGTATCCGGTCTAGGCCTGCCTTAATAAGGAACTCCAGACATCCCGGTTTTGTGCCTAGGTCCACCAATTCGATATCCCTAAAAGCTGTTTGGGTCCTGGCCTACGTCATCGCTCCATCTTAGGCAGGGTTTGCCTCGTCTTCTTTTTCTACCATAGATATTGCCCTTATAGACTTTCCGGGCTGAATCATCCTCATCCATACGGATTAAGTGACCCGCCCTCCGTAACCTATTGAGCCGGATTTTATCCATAACCGGACGGTCATGGTGTCGCTCATAGATTTCGCCATTGTGTAGGCTACAGAATCGTCCATCCTCATGGAGGAGGCCAGAAATTCTTCGGAGGATACTTCTCTCAAACGCAACCAAGAGTTCGCAATTTTTCTTACTAAGAACCCAAGTTTTCGAGGAATACATGAGGACTGGCAAGATCATAGTCTTGTACAGTAAGAGCTTTTACCCTATGGTGAGACGCTTCGAGTAGAACAGTTTCTGTAAGTTGAAATAGGCTCTGTTGGCTGACAACAACCATGCGCGGATTTACTCATCGTAGTTGTTATCGGTTGTGATTTTCGCCCCTACATAGGAGAAATTGTCAACGGTCTCAAAGTTGTATTCTCCTATCCTTATTCTTCCTGTTTGACCAGTGCGGTTTGATATTGTTGGTTGGTTCGTCTTCGGCGCTGATGTTGCCACCATATATTTTGTCTTGCCTTCATTGATGTGCAGCCCAAGATCTCGCGCCGCCTGTTCGATCTGGATGAAGGTAGTTTGTAAATCTCGGGTGGTTCTTCCCATGATGTCGATATCGTCAGCATAGGCCAGTAGTTGGGTGGACTTAAAGAGGATCGTACCTCTTGCATTTACATCAGCATCACGGATCACTTTGTCGAGGGCCAGGTTAAAGACGCATGATAGGGCATCCCCTTGTCGTAGACCGTTGTTGATGTCGAATGGTCTTGAGAGTGATCCTGCTGACGCATGATAGGGCATCCCCTTGTCGTAGACCGTTGTTGATGTCGAATGGTCTTGAGAGTGATCCTGCTGCTTTTATCTGGCCTCGCACATTGGTTGTTAAGGTCAGCGTAGTCAGTCTTATTAGTTTCGTCGGGATACCGAATTCTCTCATGGGCGTGTAAAGTTTTACCCTGGCTATGCTATCATAGGCGGCTTTAAAGTCGATGAACAGATGGTGCAATTGTTGTCCATATTCCGACAGTTTTTCCATCGCTTGCGGCACAGAGAAGATCTGATCTGTTGCTGATTTGCCTGGGGTGAAGCCTCTGGGCCAATGATGTTCTGGGCGTATAGGGCTATCCGGCCTAGCAAGACAGCGGAGAATATCCTGTAGATGGTACCCATTTTGTCGGAAATCAGATTTCCCTCTTTGTCTCGCCAGGATGAGCATCGAGGTGTATAACGCTTCATCCTGCTGACTTGTTGGTAAAACTTCCGCGCCTGGTGCGGTTACTCCTTGTACTTTTCTAGTTCACAGACCTTTTGGTTCTCCCAGGCTTCCTTTTTCCGTCTGTGAAGTCGCTTCTCCGCTCGACGGAGTTCGGGATAAGGCTCTGCGCGTGCCCGCGTTCTTTGAGAATGCAACATTACTCGGTATGCAGCATTCTTCTGTTCTGTTGCTAGGTTACATTCATCGTCCGTCCGTTCCGACTCCTTTTGCGGCTGGGGCCAAGTATGTTTGTGGCCGTATCAATGATAACGTTCTTCAGGTGGTTGTGAAGATCATTTGTTGATGCTTCATCTCCAGGTCCTCTGTTGACTGCGGTTATTGCGGCATCCATTTCCCTCTTATAGGTGTCGCGAAGGAATGTGTTGTGGATGGCTTAAGTATTCACTCTCACCTGATTATCAGAGGGGATTCTAGGTGGTATTGTTATTCGAGCTCGGAGCACCATGCCAACGAGATAGTGATCCGAGTCTATATTGGCCCCCCCCCCCTATACGTTCTGACATTCATCAAGGCTGAGAGGTGGCGGCGTTCGATCAACACGTGGTCAATTTGGTTCAAAGTGGTCCCATCTGGAGAGGCTCACGTACGATTGTACGTCTTAAATTACCGTTAATTTTGCGGACAAGTCTAAGTTTAACATTTCCGCCTGCTATGGAATGTCTTATGATTGGAGCAAACCAAATACCAAGGTGAACAAAGAGAATTACCAAATTTACTGGGAAGTGTCAAGGATCCTTTGGCAGCGGAAGAAAGAAGAGGGATCTACGGAATGACGTGCAGCGACTGTAAAAAGATGTACATAAGACAGATTAAACGCCTGATAACGACTAGATCTAATAAACACATCAAAGAAGTGGTAAGTAGTGTTCGGAAAGAAAAATCGTACGTAAGATCATCAGTGGAAGCGCACATAGTCGAAGAAGCCCTTACCATTCAACGGGAAAATCTTGAGCTCTCGCGTCATACAAACCGAACGACAACCTTGGACCTTTGGGAAAGTTTAAAAATTTTGAGAGAAGACGCGATGCGGTTATTAAACACAGATTCAGGTAACAGGTAACTCTCAAAATTAATAAGAATCGCCGCGGTAATTAACAGGTAATTAGGTTGATAGTTTAAAAAGTTTTTAAAAGTAATTTAAGTAATTAGTGAATAAAAGAACCGTATAATCGCAACTGTTTTTAGTGGCTTTGCACCGACGAAGGGGGTAAGTTGCTCCCGAAATATATATTTAAATTGAAAACTATAAATTGTAGTTTGGAGGAAACTACTCCTTGTCTATCAATTTTAGGCTAGACTACAAATAGCAGCCAAAGAGAAGAATGATCATGTTATGGTTTGGGCCTGAATGCCCGCAGCCGGAGTCAGCGGAGCTAGTTTTTATTGAGGAAACAATGAACTAAATGCATTACCTCGGTATACTAAAAGAAATTTACTGTAAAGTGCCGAAAAACTGGGCGTACAGAAAGACTTCCGCTTCTACCAAAGCGCAAGTCCGGAATTGTACAAACTTGCCTGATTTGGAATTGGTCGCACGAAATATCACATATAAACGTCATCGAGAATTTATGGGCAATTTTGGACAACAACATAAGAAAGTATAAGATTTCGAATAAGGAAGACCACAAAAAGCCTTGCTGGCAGAATGGCGAAAAATTCCTCCTCAACCTCCCTTCTTTAAAATGGTATTAAAACTTTTTTGATGTTGTAAATAAGTTTTGAACTATGGCGATAGCAATTTTTCAAAAACCACTGTATCAAATAAACTGGTAGCCACTGTAAGTTGCAAAACCTTATGAACCTTATGATTCGGAATTTTTCAAATCAAATTCGAATTTTCCAAACAATGTCAAATTTTTTCAAACTGACTTCAGACTTTTCCAAGTCAATCTCAAATTTTTCCATTTTAGATTCAGCCCTTTCTATTTCAAAACCAGAATTTTCCATTTCAAATTCAGAATTTTTTCACTGTAATACTATAAGGTTTTATACCAACATTTTATCATTGGGTAAGGGTGGAGATTTTATGAGAACTGTGTAGCACACAATTTTCATTTTTTTTTGGAAGTAGATAAACAAGATATAATTTGAGTTAATGAAGTAACATTTTTCCGGAGATGCTCTTAGAAGGATACGATCACGAAAGTGAGGCTGTGGAAAAGGTAGCACTGGTGGCATAAAAAAACCCATAACGGGAGCTTGTGCTTCACGCTAATCGGCGGTTAAATGAGTGGTAGAACGTTGGGGTTGGAGTTGTCGGCTACATGCGAGCCACACTAGTTTTCTAGTTTTTGGCGAGAAACATGAAGCATACATAAAACTCCGCTAGCTTCAAAGAGCAGATATAAATCCCCGTGAGGTAGTATACAAGGCTTTAATGCGAAAGCTAAGAAAAATTTGAACTCCACTATACCTCTGGTAATTTGGAAGGAACTGGTGGATGTTTGATGGAGAATTGGGGATTAACTCATAGTTTAGATACGATATTGAAGCTAGCTTGATACACGAAAATGTAAAATGTGTTAGATGATGAATATAAAATGGAATGGAATCCACGAACGATTAGTGGAAACTAACAATTTTATTTCAGTTAAAAAATCCTTTTTCACTTGAAAGGGTGTGGATTTCTACTCTACTAGACAATTATTTCGGCAGTCTCAATGTATTCTCAGGAAATTTGTAACAATTGTAGGGTCCAGTCGCGATTGATAAGAGAATCCTCCGAATATTTTTTAGCGTTTGCCGCGAGGTAATGCTTCCCGGCAATTTCGAGGGAGTGAGATTGTGGAGGTACCTTTAGTACTACCTACCTTTGAATTCCAAACAGTGCTCTAATTTTACCCAGTGACATCTTAGTAAGATTTCAGGCATAAAAAAAGGTAGCAGGCAGATGAGGCAGGACCATAAAAAAGAGACATAAAAAAAGAAGCGCACAGACAGTGAACCGACTCCGGTGCGGTTTTAGCATCTTTTACGAACTTGAAGGAGCAATTTTGGTAGATGTATTTTAATTCCATACCAAATAGGTGCCAGGAAGTTCTACCAAAGCCGAATCTTGAATCTAAACAAGAATGAGTTGTGTGAATCTGAACTTTGACAGTTGTGATAGCTTATTGACGGGATAAATCAGTGGACTGCAGGATAGACTGACGCTCTGGGGAGCCAACGTGTCAATCTCTCGGAGTGACGTCCCTCTCTTTGAAGCTGATATGTGGCTCTCCAGGAGTCACGCCTATTGTCTACCAAGACCGCTAGTGGGTAGTGATAGCTGTACGAGGTGGACTTACTATTAACAAAACGCTACGGATCTAGACTGCAGAGTCGAAAAACACCTCCCTATTCCAGGATGTTCATTGGATAGTTAGTGGTCGGGAGTAACTGACTGCATTGGAACGCAGCCTTACCGATATCTGGTCACAGGCCTCCTAATCTATATACTCGTGACAACTAAATAAAGGAGGATACAAGAAGAAAAACAATAGCAAACAAGCGAAGGTGTATCTGGGTAATACTGAAAGCCAGGTGATTATATCCAAAAAGGGAAAAGTTGGGGAGTGAAGCCAAAATCAACATTGGCATGCTGCCTGGGCCATAACCACCAAAAGCCACTGCTCAAAAAGCAGCGAAAAGCAAAAGCATGTCTGATAGCAAAGGAGTGTGAGGAGCAGGAAGTTGTTGAAAACGTCAACAAGATGTGCAAGAGACTTCTCGTGCGAAAAACCAGGAGTTTGCATCATTTGTAAACTTTAATTAAAATATATATTTTCAGAGTTCTAGACCGGAGACCTCGTTGCAGTCTAAGTTTCACTGGAACTTAGAAGGAGAACTCCGGAGGCAGTGTTGGCATCGGGTCACTTCCAAGGAGACGACATCAGGATCCCACCGGAGCCGAGCGAGAGGAAAGCGTTACCACTTCTCATCGACTGCGATGCAAACAACTATTGAGAAGTCTGGGAAAGCAGCGGTACTAATAAAAAAGGTGAGTACCTTCTTAAATTTATTCTTAGCAATAAGTTAGAAATTCCAACATTCGTGACCAACACTAGACAAGGGGTACTAGACATGACTCTGATGAACGGGCTGGTCAAGAATTGGAGGGTGTCCGATGAGCCCTTTATGAGGGATTAGAGAATATTCAGATTCGACATTCTTTTTAACTTCCAAATAGAAAGAATAATAAGGAATCCCAGGAGAACGGATTGGAACTCATATGCAAGGCACCTGAGCAACAGCGTGGCTTACCTTCATAGGGGCGGTGATATCAGAAGTGAATTGGAACTGGAAAGAGTGGTGGAAGATCTCAAAAAAGTCGTCATTGACGTATATGACGCCAACTGTCGGCTAAGACAGCTAAATCATTAGGGGATATACTCTGGTTGAACAGGAACCTTATCAAAGTGAGATTACAGAGTTCCCACAAACCTCCAACCGAATAAAAAAACCGGCGACTGGCAGTGGTACAAAAATACACGGACTGCATATAGCAATATGTGCAAAACGGAATAACATCAGGGAATTCTGTGAAGAGATAGAAAAAACCACACAATCAACCAGGCATTATAAAGTGTAGTGACCGCGGCTGCGCGACGGGAGCGGAATTTCATTCGGCTCTTTCTTAATCAAATTGCTTAAACAATGCATTTAATAGTGTGCAATTGCCTTAAAGTTCGCCGCAGATTGCACATTATTCAATGTATTCAAGCGAATTGATCTTGACAGGAGGGGAATGATTTGCCGCATCCGCAGGCGCATGCGCATGTTGCCGCAACATTGCCTAGCGAGTGAGAAAGGCTATGTAGCGGGAATAGAAGCGGTGCACGAACAAAGGCAGCGAGAATGTTGCTGGGAGGAGGTTTTTGGCGGGATGAAAAAAAACGGGGAGTTTGGTTTGAGAACTGAAAGACGGCGGTTGGAGGAGCTTTTGGGTGGAGGAGCAAGTTTTTTTTTTGGATCTTGAGGAGAAGGCTGATGGATTGAGCGAAGGAAGGTGCAGCAAGTATTGAGGAGAAAAGGAAACCGAGGAAGGGGGAAAGATAGGAGTGAGGACGGAGGATAAAGAAGAAGATGATTCATCATAAAGTGAAGATTTTCGCGAGCAAAGTGAAAGAATCCGACCGAGAAAACTAACACCACATCGTGCTAACGAAAGTGTAGTTTAAACGAAGATTCCAAAATTAGATTCAAATCGCTTAATCGTTAATACATGAATAATAAGTCTAGTGTCGAAATTTGCGCGTTGTGTATAAACAATCCCTCATAAAAGCATGAGGAGCGAAATCTAAAGAAGGAGTGAACTAACGTTAGTTTTGTGTCATAGGACTATATATATTTTTTTTAGTTTTTAAATAATTTGAATTCCAAAGACAAACAAAGAAATAGGTACCCGAAGGATCGGTCCGAGCTCGGAGTGACATTTGGGTAAGTGGTTGTTTATTTTCTTTTCTTTTCTTTTTTTTGTATGATTTTTAGTTTATTTCCCTTCTTGTTGATAATTATTAAACTTTGGTTATTTATTGTTTCTTTTTTTTTTCTCTTATTTTATTTTCATTTTCCTTTTCATAAATTTACATTTTAGTTAGCTTTATTTTAATTTCTTTTTGGTTTTAAAAATTTCTTTCTTTGTATTATGATCATAAGCGTGAAAAAATACAATAATGTTTGAATAATCTAAGGTAGTTTGAGGACTTCCTCCCCTTAGTTCCTCCTTGCTCCCGCGGGATTCTTACATAAGGGACATCCTCTAAAAGAATAACTGGCCGGAGGATGTCGAGGAAGGGTGGGAACCTCACCGGCCGCGCCTCGTTGAAGATCTGAGGCGGAAGGGACGGCAATCGGGAAGGTGATCCGTCGTGGATTTTCCACTACTTGATCGCGGCACTCGGGTCCGGAGACAAACGGCTCCACGCGCGCGGTCGAGTCGTTTTTTTTTTATTTTTATTTTTCCAATTTAGCTCGCGTTCTGGTTTTATTCGATAGGCCGTCGCGAATTCCTAAGTAAAATTCGATTTTTAAAATCCGGTGCGGACCCACGCATCGGTAAAGACACGTTATTTTTAGTAATGAAGCGTGAGGGATCAAAGCGCTCAAAGGACCCCCCCACATTCCCGAGCCTGGCTAGCACAGAGGCGTGCAAGAACGTGTCGACCGAGAGCTTTGATAGAGCTGCAATCTTCGTGGGCGGACCTTCACGGTAAAATTTTGCCAAATTGTTTAGTTTTTTTTGGGATAGCTCTGCCCTCTAGGTCGTTATCGGCCACTCAAGGGATCGACTTGATCTCTTATCCCCATAAATATCATTACAAATGGCGCCCAACGTGGGGCCCAACATTTCCTGGATTCAGGCATAATTTATTATTTACAGGTTTCCTGAATCAAGTGGAAGATAGCCTATTCCGGCTCACAACTTCGTTTGGTGGTGTCGGATAGAGAATCGATAGATTCTCAATATTGTTCCCGGCTAGGCTCCACGTACACTTGTCTTCAAATTTCTAGTTTTAGGTTTCACGCCTTTTTCCCCGGAAGCAAGTGTTCCTAAGCCTCAATTTCCTTTCCCACCTTGTAACGTAGAGTTTCCTGCCCTATCCTTGGTAGAATACCAAAAGAGCTAGTCGTTTGTTGTGTTTGTCTTGAGACTTAACGTCTCGTAGGTGATTGCCTCCCAGAAGTCTCTGGATCTACGGGCCTTTGCGGCTATAAGCTGAAAGGTATTGCCGTCCGAGCTTCTGAGGAGTGTCCTTCCCTACCTTTATGTGAAACGGCTATCTCTTCGATTCAGATTTGAAGAAAATTAAATATTCTTTCTTCTTCGTAGGGATGAAGTGACGGGTGAGATGGATCCTTGATGGAATACGGAGGTAGTCGGCTATATGCTGTGCCATTCCGTCCTCAATGATTCATCTTCACTTTGTTCTCTGACTCCAGACGAGGAAGATTGAATTCTCGCGTTCCCTTTTTGCTTGTTCTTTTATTTAATATTCTGCGACGGGGAGCAACTCGATTGTTGTCTCTTCTTGGAAAACACTGTGTGTGGAAGTTCTGTACACAGATGAGAAAATTTATGAGGTTGGGATGGCATTTTAGTCATCCGAGAGTTCTGCGGGAGTTGAATATGGAGTGAAAATTTGGAGAGAGAAGAGTCCTCGTAATTATTATTTTTTTTTTCTTTTTCTTTTCTTATCGTTCGATTTAGATTATTATAGTAGTTCATTTTTTTTATTTTACTTTCTTTTGCCTTATTTTTTTTTCCTTCCTTCGTTTCTTTTCTTTCCGCTTGATTTTATCATTTTACTCTTTTTTTATATATACTTCGTTTTTCTTCTTTTCGGCTTTGCAACGTATAATTTCGCTTCTTTTGTTTTTCTTTATTTTTTTTTCTCTTGGACTTCCTTTTTGGTCGCTTCCAATTTTATTTTATTTTGTTTAAATTTTAATAACGATATGTCTCATCGACGAGATCACGGGTCTCGCGACCTTTATCGCCTTCCTTCCACGTTACCTCCAGGTCAATGGAGCTCAGCTGAGCTTGACCTGCCAGCACGCCGTGACGACTGACGGTGGCATGAGGCGGCGAGGAGAGATCCTGTGGGTTGGGTTGATCCTTCCACGCGGGATGCTAGGGCGACGGACGCTTCACGAGTTGAAGGATTGGTTCGAGAGCAATTTGCTGCGCTTCGAGACTCGAACCCAAACACGCACTCAGTGTATCAGGCAGCTCAACATCAGCCTGCTTCAACTCGTGCAGTGCATTTTGCAGACAGACGTGACTATGGACATAATAAAGACAATTTTTACATACATGACCATAGACGTGACATTGGTTTTTACGGACTTGACGACAGGTCCGGATCCGAGAACTTTCAACGACGTGACGACAGATCCGGACTCGACTATATGTACGATTTTACTGTTTCTGACGATGACGATTCACCGTATGGATGCCAGGCACGACCGCTTAGTACCATGCCAGCGGATCGTGTTTATTCAATTCTGGCATCCTGGGAGTTGGTTTTTGATGGCACATCAAAAACTTTGCCCATCAACCAATTCTTGTTCCGCGTGGAGGCTTTGACCAACACAACCCTACAGGGGGATTTTGGCCTGCTGTGTACTTATGTACACACGCTTTTCAGAGACAGAGCAGCAGATTGGTACTGGGACTACCACCAGTCTGTCGGACGAATCGAGTGGACCTCTTTTCGTGAGGCTCTTCGCCATGAGTTTAAGGATTCTCTAGATGACTGGGATATCCTTGAACTGATGCGAGACCGCATGCAAGGTCCATCCGAAGATTTTGACAGTTATTATAAAGCTGTGCGTTCGCTAGCCAATAGGTTAGAAAATTCCTTAACGGAAGACAAGTTGGTAGAGTTGCTACGTCGTGGGCTGAGACCCGACGTTCAGAGGCAACTTCTCTATTTTCCGGCTAGTACGGTTCGCGAGCTGCGGAAGTTAGTGCAGCAGAGCGAAATTTTAGAGGAGCGTCTCTCAAGCAGGCTCTCTCACCAATTACACAGCTATTCTGCTGAATCTGAAGAGGGTGTTGACATAAAGAACATCTCAGGAAATCCTCAGTCTGAGATTCAAGATCGTGATTTGGACTTGGTCTGCTGGAATTGTCGGCAGATGGGACACTTGTTTGAAGACTGTTGGGAGGATCCCAAAGTCTTTTGTTTCGGTTGCGGGCGCCCGAACACTCGTAAGCCCGTATGTCCAAACTGTCGAGTTCCAGAGCCCAGCCCCAGTCATCAGGGCGTTCCTGCATTGGACGCACATGACTGCGCAGGCGTTGCGACAACGTCTTCCACAGTAACTCCAAAAGTTACCGTGTTGAAGCGGTCCGACAAAATAGATATGACATTCCCGGATTTGACCCCACCACCAATTATTTCAAGGAAACCGATGCTTTCGGTTCTGAGGCCGTTGCACGTAAGACTGCAACAATATCAAGCGGCCAGAGAACGGATCTTCGGAGTAGCAGAGATGACGACGAAAAAACCGAAGCGCTCTACTCTTCGCTTACGCCACTATTGGATGCGAATAATGCGCAACCGTCGTCTTTACTACTCTGCCATTCTCACGAGTCGGCCCATTAATGATATTCGCCCGTATGCGGATGTCACAGTCTTGGGTGAGCGTGTTTCAGGACTGATTGATACCGGAGCCACTGTAAGTTGCTTAGCTTCGGATTTCGCCCGGAAAATTATTAACGACGGTCGGTACAAGTGGGAGAGATTACGCATCGATCTCAGGACAGCTGACGGGACTAGCCACTCGACAGTAGGCAGAGTGTCAGCTGACATCACGTTTCGTGATCGGACGGAATCGATGTCGTTCCTCCTTATCCCGTCGTTAACGCAAAATCTTTACCTTGGAGCTGATTTTGTGCGCAAGTTCGATCTCGCACAGGACTTATTTGTACCTTCCATTTGTTCTATCGAAAATGTTGAGAACGTCAATCAACATCAGTTGACGACACACCAGCGAGCAAGGCTCGATGCTGTCATTGGCAGTTTTCCATCTTTCGAGTCGGAGGGCTTAGGACGTACAAGTCTCACGACACACGTCATCGATGTCGGCGGTAACAAACCGATTAAACAGAGACACTTCTCAGTCTCTCCCGCCATCGAAAAGCTCCTCTACGAAGAGATTGATAGGATGCTGGCTTTGGGAGTCATCGAAGAATCGCAAAGCGCCTGGTCTTCGCCAGTTACCCTTGTGGTGAAACCTGGTAAAGTGCGACTTTGCCTTGATGCACGTAAAGTGAATAGTGTAACAGTGAAGGACGCTTATCCTTTACCTCTCATCGAGGGGATTTTCAGTCGTCTCCCGAAGGCTAGATTCATTACGAGTCTAGATCTGAAGGATGCGTTCTGGCAAATTCCTCTGGATGAGGCGTCCAAGGATAAGACTGCCTTCACCGTCCCAGGTCGGCCACTCTATCAGTTTGTGACCATGCCGTTTGGGCTCTGCAATGCACCTCAAACCATGCAACGACTGATGGATAAGGTCATCCCTGCTCACTTACGTCATCAAGTCTTTGTATATTTAGATGACTTGCTGCTTATTACAGAGACCTTCGACCAGCACCTGCTGCTCTTAAGCGAAGTGGCTCTCTGTATGAGACGCGCTGGCTTGACGTTGAACATCCGGAAGAGCAAGTTTGTCATGAAGGAAGTTCGATACTTGGGGCACATCATCGGTAACGGGACGATTTGTACCGATCCCGACAAGGTACACGCCATCAAAGATTTTCCGCGGCCGAAAACCGTCAGGCAACTGCGGCGGTTTCTTGGGATGTGTGGGTGGTATCAGCGATTTGTGCCAAATTACGCTTCGCTGACTGCACCGTTGACAGACATGCTTCAGAAGAAGCGGCAGTTTTGCTGGTCTGAGGAAGCTATCTCGGCCTTCGACGCTCTGAAAACGAGTCTCTCCTCGGCTCCAGTTCTGCACAGCCCCGACTTCTCCAAGCCTTTCGCCATACATTGTGACGCAAGTCAACATGGCATAGGAGCGGTGCTGATGCAGAAGACAGAGGAGGGACATGAAGTTCCTATAGCGTATATGTCGAAGAAGCTTACACAGCCTCAGCGAAACTACACTGTCACTGAGCAAGAATGTCTGGCAGCGGTGGAGGCAGTGCGCAAATTCCGAGCGTATGTTGAAGGCACAACATTCGAAGTGGTAACTGACCACGCTTCGCTCAAATGGCTGATGAACCAGTCCGACCTTCACGGCAGACTGGCCAGATGGGCATTGAAGCTTCAAGGATTCTCGTTCATCATTAAACACAGAAAGGGATCACAACATCTGGTCCCGGATTCTCTATCTCGAATGTATTCACCAGCGGAGGTGGATGCTTTGGAGAGAAGTGGGAACAACGCAGACGTGGATTTTAATTCACCACATTTTCGGTCTGCGAACTATTTGCAATTAATAGAGCGTATTAGGGAGAATTCCAACAAACTCCCTGATCTGCAGGTGTGCGATGGATTGGTATACAAACGAACCAATCATGCTTCAGGAGATGAGATGCAAGAACAACAGGCTTGGAAGCTTTGGATTCCGGAGGAGCTGACGATGGAGGTGATCACCCGTGCCCATGATCATCCTTTGAGTGCACATGGGGGGGTTGGTAAAACCTTGGGTAGACTGCGGTTGTGGTTTTATTGGCCTAAAATGGTTTCACAGGTCAAGGACTATATCCGCAATTGTGAAACGTGCAAGACGTCAAAAGCTCCCAACCAAACGCTCCAACCTCTAATGGGAAAAGCGCTCATCTCCGATCGGGTATTTCAACGTTTGTATATCGATTTGATCGGCCCATACCCCAGATCTCGCGCCGGAAATATCGGAGCAATAGTCGTTCTCGATTCTCTCTCAAAGTTTTCATTTGTGGAGCCGATTAAACGGTTTACCGCAAACGTGCTGACAGAATACTTGGAGAAGAGAATCTTTCATGTGTTTGGAATCCCTGAGTCGATCACATCTGATAATGGGGTACAGTTCAAATCCGTGGCTTTCAACGATCTTCTGAACCAGTATGGCATTCAACACATTTACACCGCTTTATACTCCCCGCAGGCAAACGCCTCGGAGCGAGTAAATCGCTCACTGTTGGCTGCTATACGCGCTTATATCGGTCCTGATCAAAGAGATTGGGATAACAAGTTGTCATCCATCAACTGTGCCTTGCGTTCAGCGAAACACGTCTCGATAGGGACATCACCCTATCACGTCGTTTTTGGGCAAAGCATGGTCACCCATGGGAGTACCTACGCCCTCTTACGACGCCTGAACGCCTTACCTGATGCGACCTTGGAGATCTGTTCTCAGGATAAACTTGCTATTCTGAGAGCAGAGGTTCAAGGGCGAATCCTTCGGGCAAGAGAGACACAGGAAAGGGGTTACAACTTACGATCCCGAGCTCGTGAATTTCAGGTCGGAGATATCGTGTATAAGCGGCTCTTCAACTTAAGCAGTGCAGCAAAGCGATATAATGCCAAATTGGATCAGAAGTTCGTGAAGGCGAAGGTCATCGGTCGAGTCGGAACGGTTCAATACGAGCTGGAGGACATGGAGGGTCGTAACCTGGGCATCGCTCACGCGAAGGACCTCAAGGCCTAATGTGGGTTTGGATCTCGGTCTACCTTTCCTTATAACCGCCAACACCCAGCCGCTATCAGCAGTGAGGCCCTCACTGGTCTTCAGCTTTCTTTCCTCGACCGGGTCTCGAAAACCCAGCTGCCCTGTAGTGACCGCGGCTGCGCGACGGGAGCGGAATTTCATTCGGCTCTTTCTTAATCAAATTGCTTAAACAATGCATTTAATAGTGTGCAATTGCCTTAAAGTTCGCCGCAGATTGCACATTATTCAATGTATTCAAGCGAATTGATCTTGACAGGAGGGGAATGATTTGCCGCATCCGCAGGCGCATGCGCATGTTGCCGCAACATTGCCTAGCGAGTGAGAAAGGCTATGTAGCGGGAATAGAAGCGGTGCACGAACAAAGGCAGCGAGAATGTTGCTGGGAGGAGGTTTTTGGCGGGATGAAAAAAAACGGGGAGTTTGGTTTGAGAACTGAAAGACGGCGGTTGGAGGAGCTTTTGGGTGGAGGAGCAAGTTTTTTTTTTGGATCTTGAGGAGAAGGCTGATGGATTGAGCGAAGGAAGGTGCAGCAAGTATTGAGGAGAAAAGGAAACCGAGGAAGGGGGAAAGATAGGAGTGAGGACGGAGGATAAAGAAGAAGATGATTCATCATAAAGTGAAGATTTTCGCGAGCAAAGTGAAAGAATCCGACCGAGAAAACTAACACCACATCGTGCTAACGAAAGTGTAGTTTAAACGAAGATTCCAAAATTAGATTCAAATCGCTTAATCGTTAATACATGAATAATAAGTCTAGTGTCGAAATTTGCGCGTTGTGTATAAACAATCCCTCATAAAAGCATGAGGAGCGAAATCTAAAGAAGGAGTGAACTAACGTTAGTTTTGTGTCATAGGACTATATATATTTTTTTTAGTTTTTAAATAATTTGAATTCCAAAGACAAACAAAGAAATAGGTACCCGAAGGATCGGTCCGAGCTCGGAGTGACATTTGGGTAAGTGGTTGTTTATTTTCTTTTCTTTTCTTTTTTTTGTATGATTTTTAGTTTATTTCCCTTCTTGTTGATAATTATTAAACTTTGGTTATTTATTGTTTCTTTTTTTTTTCTCTTATTTTATTTTCATTTTCCTTTTCATAAATTTACATTTTAGTTAGCTTTATTTTAATTTCTTTTTGGTTTTAAAAATTTCTTTCTTTGTATTATGATCATAAGCGTGAAAAAATACAATAATGTTTGAATAATCTAAGGTAGTTTGAGGACTTCCTCCCCTTAGTTCCTCCTTGCTCCCGCGGGATTCTTACATAAGGGACATCCTCTAAAAGAATAACTGGCCGGAGGATGTCGAGGAAGGGTGGGAACCTCACCGGCCGCGCCTCGTTGAAGATCTGAGGCGGAAGGGACGGCAATCGGGAAGGTGATCCGTCGTGGATTTTCCACTACTTGATCGCGGCACTCGGGTCCGGAGACAAACGGCTCCACGCGCGCGGTCGAGTCGTTTTTTTTTTTATTTTTATTTTTCCAATTTAGCTCGCGTTCTGGTTTTATTCGATAGGCCGTCGCGAATTCCTAAGTAAAATTCGATTTTTAAAATCCGGTGCGGACCCACGCATCGGTAAAGACACGTTATTTTTAGTAATGAAGCGTGAGGGATCAAAGCGCTCAAAGGACCCCCCCACATTCCCGAGCCTGGCTAGCACAGAGGCGTGCAAGAACGTGTCGACCGAGAGCTTTGATAGAGCTGCAATCTTCGTGGGCGGACCTTCACGGTAAAATTTTGCCAAATTGTTTAGTTTTTTTTGGGATAGCTCTGCCCTCTAGGTCGTTATCGGCCACTCAAGGGATCGACTTGATCTCTTATCCCCATAAATATCATTACAAAAGTTACAGCCAATGTCAAGGTAATATCTTCCGTCTATCTGAAGAAGGAAAATGGGACATTTATCGAAAATGAGGAGGACAGAGTACATCTGCTCCACAAAACCCATTTTCCGGGCTTAATGTGCAAAATGTCAGTGAGTAGACAAATTCAAGAACTGGCCTGTCAGAAACCTACGAAGGCTCTGATGACTTTTAGATCCAGAGCAGGTAAAAATGGGGTGGTAATCTGGACAGAAAGAACCAACATCGACAGGTAGCCCCGGAGTCACACAAGTTTCGAAGACTGCCTTCCGTGTGTATCAGTGGGGCAATGAGACCATGCCCAACGACGTCACTGGAGGTCCTTCTGCACATATGCGATCTTTAGAATTGCGGGATGTATCTTTGAGGCAGGGAGCTGCCTATATTGAAGGAAAATTGATATTCTTTCTAGGCAGTATACCGAATCACTGATACCAAAGGATAATATTACAACGAGGTTTCATCTCGATATGAAGTTTGAAACACCTTACAATAACAGGGCAAACTGGGAGAGCATGGCTGGGACACATGGCCTAAACTTACAACCGATTACCTGATACACTGACAGATTTTTCACAGCAGAGGGAGCGGGCGCCGGAGTCATTGGTCCAAGGAGCACATACTTTGAACGACTAGTTGCACGACTAGTACACTTGTAATATCCATGAGGAAATATACGCCATAGACAGATGTGCCTCCTTCAACCACTAAAGGAACTACAGGGGGCAGAACATTGCTATTTTGACCGACAGCAATTCGGAAACAGATTCATGGCTATTGAAAAATGAAGAGAAGCGGCTAAAGGAACTACGCTCGAAGGATTGTTTAAACCTCGCCAAGAAGAACCTTCGGATTATAATATATACTCGTATATATATGTATATACTCACTGGCCGCTGCCGACTAAACTATCACCTGGCAGAGCTACGGACACTACCTGCAGGTTCTATACGGAGAAAGATGAAACTCTATGCACGTTCTGGAACAGTGTCCAGCACTAATGCAAAGTAGGCCGAGACGTCTGGAAGACTAGTTTATACCAGATGCCAAGTTCAAATATTTGGAAGTATTGAATATGCAAAAATCCCTGTCGGATATAGGCTCGATTGACATACTTTACCCAAACCTTCGCTTCAATATGCCCATTCTGTCGGAAATTAAATTTCCCTCTTTGTCTCGGCAGGATGAGCATCGAGGTGTATAAGGCTTCATCCTGCTGACTTGTTGGTAAAACTTCCGCGCCTGGTGCGGCTGCTTCCTGTACCTTTCTAGTTCACAGACCTTTTGGTTCTCCCAGGCTTCCTATTTCTGTCTGTGAAGTCGCTTCTCCGCTCGACGGAGTTCGGGATACGTATCTGCGCATGCTCGCGTTCTTTGAGAATGCAACATTACTTGGCGTGCAACATTTTTCCGTTCCGTTGCTAGCTTACATTCATCGTCAAACCAGTCGTTCCGGCTTTTCTTGTGGCTGTGGCGAAGTATCTTTGTGGCCGTATCAATGATAACGTTCTTCAGGTGATTGTAAAGATCATTTGTTTATGCTTCATCTCCAGGATCTCTGTTGTCTGGGTTTATTGCCGCGTTCATTTCGCCCTTATAGGTATTGCGGAGGGCTGTGTTGTTAATGGCTTCAGTATTCATTCTTACCTGATTGTTAGATTGGATTGTAGGTGGTGTCGTAATTCGAGCTCGAATCACTATGCCAACGAGATAGTAGACCGAGTCTATATTGGCCCCCTTATGTGTTCTGACATTCATCAAGGCTGAGAGGTGGCGGCGGTCAATCAGCACGTGGTCAATTTGGTTGAAAGTGGTCCCGTCTGGAGAGGCGCACGTATGTTTGTGGACCGCTTTCCGCGCAAACCAGGTACTTCCAACAACCATCCCTATGTAAGCTATGGGAGCCGACGTATCGGCTGAATACGGGCTCCCTACTTGGCTGTTGATATCTTCAAGCATGATTTTGATATAATACTTGGGACAAGCTTCGGGGGTCCACTCAATTTACTCGTAGAAGTCGTTCGAGAGAAGAATCCTCCGAAGAATTTTTGGCCCCCTACATGAGGATGGACGATTTCGTAGCCTACATAACGACGAAAACTATGAGCGATACCATGATCGTCAGGTGGTGATGATAAAAGTATCCTTCCTCGATTCTGCAGTCTCCTCTGTCGGGGCGTTATATTTTTAAACTTGCCTCGCAAATGCAGAGTGCATAGCCTTTCGTTTGTATTTTCAAAGCCGATAACAGCAGGTTTCATTTTTTGCTTAACTAAGAAACCTACTCTGAGCACATGGTTTACTGTACGGCCGCTGTAATATATGGTGTAGCGGCTCTTCTACAGGAAACCGGTCCCTGTCCATCGCATCTCTTGCAATGCTGTTACATCAGTCCTATATTGGGACATGGTATCGGCCAGCTGCTCAGCAGCATTTGGTCTATACAGAGAGCGCTCGTACCTTCAGAAAATGCGCAAATTGTTAATGCGTTGTCGTTGCCGAATTCGTCGTTTTGAAATCCATCCTGTCCGAGGATCCTTCCGTGGCTTTGTAATTAAGTATTTAACATTCTTTATTTTTAATTATTGTTGTATATTTATTATTTATTAATAACAAATGAAAAATAATTGAATTCGTTCTATTTTTAACTTTAATTACAAATTAATTGGCATGAGGAGTATTGCTTTTTCTCTCGAACTCATGGCACACTTTTCTCCGATCTTCCACTCCCGTGGCGTGCTACGCAAAGTGGATAGATCCGCGCCATCTATTCGCTCGCACTCGCAACATTCGAAATAAATTTCGAATGCTGCGAATCCTGCCGCGCCACATCACTCCGCCCCCAGATGAAACCTAGGGGTTTCGGCGACTGATCCCCGAACTTCGTTCGCCGTTAATCCACAAAGCGGACACGACGTTGCTTCGGGGCGCACGCGGGTTTCAGCCTGGACAAAGAGACCGCCTTTTTGTGACCACCGATCTCGAGCTGGAAGAAATGTTCTCCCCGCTCGAGAACGCGGTACGGGCCCTCATATGGAGGCTGCAGCGGCTTCCGGACGGCATCCGTCCTGATCAGCACGTGCGTGCAAGTGTCCAGCTCCTTGGGCGAACAGGCAGGTATGGACGAGTGTCGAGTGGGTGGTGGCGCCTTGATGCGTCGGAGACTGTCCCTCAGCAGGCGCACCAACCCCGACTCCGTGAGACCCGATCTCTTGTCGAAGACCGGATCGCTTGGGAGTCTCGGGTTCTCCCCGTATACCAGCTCCGCGGGGCTGGCAGCAAACTCCTCTCGGCGGGTTGTTCGAAGGCCGAGTAGGACGAGAGGCAAGACTTGAGTCCAGGACGGGTCGTCGCGTGCCATAATGGCGGCTTTCAGCGTCCGGTGCCAACGTTCTAGCATTCCATTGGATTGCGGGTGGTATGCAGTAGTCCGCTGGCGTTTAAAACCAAGGAGTTTGCCTAACTCGGAGAAAAGGGTGGACTCAAATTGCATTCCCTGGTCAGTGATGATCACTGCAGGGACGCCAAAGCGAGGTATCCACTCTCGACAGAGGGCTTCAGCACATGATTGCGCCGTAATGTCTTTCAGAGGTATTGCCTCAGGCTACCGCGTGAACCTGTCGATGATTGTGAGGCAATACTTATAACCGTGCGAGTCTCGCAAAGGCCCTATTATGTCGAGGTGTATGGTGTGGAAACGCTTGGTAGTGCGGGGGAATGAGCCCACTTCTTTCCTTACATGCCTGGAGACTTTACACTTTTGGCATGCGATGCACTCTCTGGCCCAGGAATTGATATCCTTGTTCATGGAGGGCCAGAAGTATTTTCCGGTGACTAACCGGTTTGTTGTCCTGATGCCGGGGTGCGCCAAGTCGTGAACTGCGTGGAACACTTCCTTGCGAAATGTGGCCGGAATGTATGGCCGAGGTCCCTTTTCCGAGTCTTCGCAGCAGAGCGAGAGGTTTGAGCCGAAGATGGGCAACTCCCGAAATTTGTATTTGGGGTTGGACATGAGGCTCTGAAATGCTGCGAATCCTGCCGCGCCACATCGTTGTGGGGGGAGTGATGTGGCGACTACTCCTAAATTCTCAAGGAAAATGTGCAGCAGAAACGCTCACCAAAATGACGACGGCAATGACGCGGCCACTGACTGCGAGGAGACCGGGCGGTTGTTCAACTTATCCTTTCCGAACGCTGCAGCGCCAAATTGCTCTGAACCTGCTCGCTGGCTGGACTCTGCACAATTCTGATTTTCCGGATTTATTATTTTTACGTCATTAATCCGACCACACACATTGGGAACACTTTTGAAGCGCGGATAGTATTTCCTGCAAAGATTGTCGGAAGGTCGTGGCAATGATGACTGGTCCGGTGCGTGAAAGGTGTTGTGCAGGAGGACGCGCGTACGGGAAGTTGCGTGAAAATCTACTTCTGGTGAGGGTCCGTCGTGTGTCGCGTAGTACACTGTGTAGAGAAAGTTTTCTCGCGTTTTTTCTTGCCTCTGCTCCGACTCGGGATGTGGAGATGCGACACGTTTTCGTGCTGTTTACAACGGCACTCCACACTCAACTGTAGATGCGAACGCGTGAAAATCGCTTGCCGTACGGTCTACTGATGTTTTTGATGGATTTCTCAGTCTTTGGAAGTTCTATTTCTGCCGTGTTGCTCAAACGAATTTTGTCGTTTTTTTAAATATCGGGGTCACCAATTAAGTATTTAACATTCTTTATTTTTAATTATTGTTGTATATTTATTATTTATTAATAACAAATGAAAAATAATTGAATTCGTTCTATTTTTAACTTTAATTACAAATTAATTGGCATGAGGAGTATTGCTTTTTCTCTCGAACTCATGGCACACTTTTCTCCGATCTTCCACTCCCGTGGCGTGCTACGCAAAGTGGATAGATCCGCGCCATCTATTCGCTCGCACTCGCAACATTCGAAATAAATTTCGAATGCTGCGAATCCTGCCGCGCCACAGTAACATTGGTTTTCCGTGTAGGGTTGTCAGTCCTACTTAACCCGCAACCTGGAGGACCAGTTGGTACATTTTATCCCGATTTTAGGTGCGGGAGACTCGCTTTCATCCTTTTCCGTCTGCAGGTTTTCATGATGAAAGAACTCCCAGCGATTACGGAGTGGAGATAGGGTTTGGTAGTAGAGCTGTTGGCGCTTCCCAGGTTTTATGCTCTATCGTGGGTATCAATCCACGTTTCGACCTGGGACCTATACTGCCCTTTGACCGCCTTTAGTTAATAGGTACATTATAACCAGCAAGAGAGGCGCAATCGTTTTTTAGGACATAGTGCAACTTCCCTTAACATAATAATAATAGGTTATTGACACTTGTTTTTTTTTCTGTTTCATATCTTCGTTTAGCTTTAATTCGCGTTCTACACATGGCTACTTTTACAATTGAAATAATTTACTTGCTTATATCTGATTATAATTTGTCATAATCTTTTATTACAAACGGCTGAATACGTCAAGGATGCCGACAAAACAACCACTTAGCGCTTAGATTGCGGTTACTTGTTTCTGAAATGAATGAAGTCCAATGTCCAATGAAGTCAGGCTATTGATTGAGCTTCGCTGTTCTAGTAAATTGATGCTAATAAAGATGTTGGTGATTCCATTGGTTCGGATAATAACGTCAGATGCAGTTAGGTTGCAAAAAGAGTCGATGTCTTCGACTCCAATTTTGCAGTGTAGGTTGCTTATTGTTGTTGTCAGCTGGAAACATCTGGCGTCTTATCTGTATTTGTGATTCTCTACTGAAAGGCTACTTGACCTTTATTCATGATCTGAGAAGGCAACTATCATCGACGAAATTAAAAACGATTGCACTAAGGAATATGAAAATAGTTGGAATTGGCAAGATTAAGAAGCGGAATAAAGTTTGAATGGAATATGTGTGAATTGTCCTTGACAAAGAAATTCAAAATTTGTTGATTGCATTTAAAAGTCCATGTTCTCTGGTCAAAACTCACCGATATCATGAAGAAATAATATTGGTGCCAGTATGCAATTTCAACAATAGGTGAGAACAAATAGAATTAGAATAGGCATAGTTGACGAACTATGCCTAATAAAAGGATCACTGGTAACCATGGTATGTGACTCTAATAGAAGCTATTAGTCTCTTTGGAATGGCCGGTGGAATCAGACAAAGTGCAAATTTAAACTTTCGAGACGGCTTCATAATCCATTTTCATCCAATCAAAAAACTGGAGGGTCATTCTCTGGCGAAAGGTATAACAAATACTTTTGTAAACTCTAAAAAGCCAAGTCGATCGGGCAATTTGTTAACGAGTTAGAACTGCAGCAAATTTGAAAAAAGTTTTCAGAAAAACACGGTTAAAGGGAAAAGTACTGATTTCATTGTTATAAATCGATAAATATAATATATAATAATATACAGTATAATAGAAATAATATGTGAAAAATTCCTCGCATTATTACCTATTCATACGTATCTGTGTATGTGGTGCCTAATGCTATTATGATTATTTACAATGCACCCCTAATCCGAGCAATGAGTTAGGGATGGACTCTCAGGTAGCGCTCATTTATAACCGATGAACAGCCACTCTTAGGAGGCTGTAACTCAAAAACTATTTGAGATGCGATCTTGAACATTTTATGTGTTATTTTTAAAGGTATAAACTATAAAAAACAATGTAAAAGAAAAAACATCGAATTTTTGGCAATTCCATATTAGTGTGAGAAAATCCTCAGATTCCAAAGAAGATGTAGGGTCTAGGAAAAGTTTATCGGAGAAAGTTGCGAGACATATGGCTTTACTCTGCTTGAATACATGGATAGTTGAAATGGTTTGCTTTTTTTGTTTTGCCGTGTTCGAGAGAAAAATCTGCCAAAGAATTTTTGGCCCCTATATCAGGATGGACGATTCCGTAGCTTAAAGCTTGCGGTGAGCGGGTCATTTGATCCATATGGGTGAGAATGATCCAGCCCAGAAATTCTGTAAGGCAATATCTATGGTAGAAGAAGAAGACTTGGCAGACTCTGCTGATGAAGCAATGTCGTAGGCCAGGACACCAGACAGCTTCTAGGAATATCGAATTGGTGGAGTTCGGCGCAAAACCGGGATGTCTGAGGTTGCTTACTAAGGTGGGTCTAGATTGATGATTGATGATGATGCAGGAGCAATTCGCATCTACATTTTAGGACGGCAGCCATGTCATCTGCAAGATTTTTACTTGATCTTCAAGACCATCCTAACATGTGACTCACATGACAAAACCCACTTGACGTGCAACTGTCCACTTCGCTCCACACGTCCTTGCTTTGTGCTACAATCTTCCACAGAAGACGAAAGTGTGAAAAACTATCGTCAACAACTCCCTTATAGTAAATCCTTCATACTAAAAGCCGTACACGCGAGCCACTAAGTAGCTGGGTTAAATAATAATCAATCCCACCGTCATCCTTTCCAGCAGTGCTGATTGAGAGGGCAACCCCTCTCTTCACCAACGATCGCGTACCTATCTTCGTCATCTTGTGTAAAGTATAAAGATCTCCGTCCTAAAGCTTGCGGAACGATCAGAACAATTGCTTACCACCAATGCCGCGATAATGTGATCGGCGGGCACCACTTACAAAAATTCCCAGGACACTGACCCATATTTCAGAACCATGAAGAAGAACGGAGTGAAATAAGAGAATGGTGGATAAATAATAGGAGCTCTCACATAAGGGAACTTCACATAAATTTTTTTCCGCATATCTAACGGGCGTTTGGTTTTCCGTTTGCTTTATATTATGCGTGTTAGTGAAGTGATTGTTGTCATAACAAATTTGCAAGAAAAAGAACTAAGGCAGTAGCGGAAGTTAATATTCAGGTTTACAAATTGAGAGAGCGTGTCTAGTTATCGAATACCTTTGCTCATTTAAAGTCACTTTAATGGGGTCATCCCGTGTGTCGGATTGGAGAATGCATGATCTATATATAGTGGAGAATATGTGGGCAAAGGGATTTTCCGATATTCCGAGTCGTTCAGAAATTACAGGGTTAAACAGGTAACGAGTTTGCAGCCGCGGCTAGAGTACTAGATGAGAAAGAGCATCGAATCTTTTTTTACCTGTTAGTTTTTTACCTGAGCCTTATAAATTCGAACACAGGTATAAATATAAAAAGATGGAAAACCAATCAATTGTCTAAACTTATTTGCTGTTTGGAATAAAAAGGATAATCCAGTCTAGAGTGAACACTGAAAGGCTTTCAAGCTATACTCAGTTATATTTTGTTGTAAGTATTGTGCTGTTTGTGTGTTCAGTGATTTTTTTAAATGGATCGTACGAAGGGAGATCCCTTTAACGTTCAACGTCATGCTCGAATCAAAAACGAGTATTTCATGGGAATCGATACTTATCAGCGAAGAAAAAGAACTTCGCATCAACATCAGCAAAGAAATTTCTAGCAAGCATGAACATGGATGTTCCAATTGCGACAAGTTTTGTATATTGTATATTGGATTTTGCTGGGTTTTCTCCGGTATTTCTGCAAATAATAAAATATACGTAGTAGTAAAAAAGGAATGCGTAGGACATGTCGAGAAAAGAATGGGAATGCGACTTAGAAATGCAAAGAAGAATCACAAAGGCATTGGTGGAAAAGGGGCTGAAAAACTTACTGATAAGGTTATTAACGACCTCGCTACATTTTTTGGGCTAGCTATTCGTCGACACGCAAATTCGATAGAAGGAATGAAGTAAGAAATTTGGGCAACTTTCTTCCATAAATGTTCTACAGACGAAAATCCTCAGCCTCAAAATTGTCCAGCAGGCGAGGACAGTTGGTGCAAATGATGCAAAGCGGAAGCTAAAGGACAACTGAATAGTTTCCACCACGGGAAGGCACCTTTGATTGAAGAAGTTCAAATAGTAATCAAACCAATCTACGACGATTTGTCACGAGATGATCTCTTCAACAGATGTTTAGGAGCAGAGACCCAGAATAACAATGAGTCGTTAAATGCATTGATCTGGACTTTCGCTCCTAAACACCTTAATTCTGGGGCCATGGTCGTAGAAATAGCCACTTTTCTGGCTGTAATTATTTCCAATAAAAGATTCAATGGCATTTTCAAAATTCTAGTGACAATGGGATGTCAAGTTGGTCACATATGTCAGGTTCATGTCGACCGCCGTAATGAGGCGCGAATTTGGCGGTCCGAACGACGATCGACTGACCTCGCTAAAAGTGCCAGAATTGAAACCAGAGAGCAACAATCGGCCTTACAAAACCTTTTTGAAGAAACGGAGGGTACTCTCTAGGGACCAGGTATAGCAGATTAATGGTGAGTTAAAATTTTACTGTTGATAATCACATTTAAATTTTCAAATGCGTTTTTCTCGCAACTGCATCTTGAAAATCGGCTGCCACCATAGCTCAAAATCTATCCAACCAACTTCTTTGAAATTTTGACAATTTTAATACATATTTCTACGGCCTGCAAACTAGGATAATTGCAATAGGACGGTCGTTTTTTTATTCATAAACAAAGCCGTAAAAAAACACCAAAATCCAAAAAATTAAGTTTAAAAGCCCACCAAAAATTTACCTTTTAATATTTTCTAATTATCCTATTTTGCGGACCGTGGAATATTGTCCACATTAAAATGCCATTTAGTTTTTTTCCTCAGGTAAACACAGCCCCTTCCAGCGTGGCAGCAGGAAAACACCTTTTTTTGGAGATGGGTGCATAAATTGACATGTATTCCGAAAACTAGATACGATATCAAGTTTATTTAAAATTTTAATTTATCACATATACTAGAGATATCAATTAACATATGGTGAAATCACGTTTCTTTCTTTATCCAGTCCTCCAAAATAATTTTTCAAAAAAAGGCAAAAAAAGGCAAAAAAACGGCCTTCACACGGGATGACCCCCTTAAGGGATTCCTGACTTAAAATGCCTCTGATTCTAGAAAATTGAGAAATACTATATTTTCAAGTGCTGAGAGGTGTTTATGGTATATATGTTAGACTTAGTACTTCCCAAATAATATCAAACATGACTTTTTGTGGATTCAAAGTCAGTTTGCTCTAGATACAGAAGATAATTTTATATTTTTACATCTACTGAGTTCCTAATTACAGTGTATTGCCCATTGTTTCGATACAAGCCATTGTGTTCAACGATTTTCTAATTATCTGCTGAATTTCGGGTATGCATACAAATGTTTTGCAGTTCGTCTATTTTGATTCCAAAAAGTGAGGAAACAGCCATGAACTGCATGCATTATATCATCGGAAGCCATTGATGTCTTGTTAACACTCCATTTTGAAATGCATAGTAGACTTTGTCATTGGTGAAGAGTCCATTCACATTAGATTTATTTTCGTGACTAAAAAATAGATGAGTATATAAACAAGGTTTGATATCTTAAGCACTTAACGTTACATCTTCATCTAGACCGTATAACAATTGTATGATAAAATATGTTTCACAGAAATATGTAACAAAGATTTCATGCTACTTCAAAGAGAAAAAGAGGGATACACTTTCATGATACGAGTATAAAAGACAAATTTTCTATACAAAAATTCAGGAATTGATAAAACGATGATCAATAATATTGATGAAAACGAAATCTATTTGTGGCAACGATGAACATTTGGGCTTTTGACGGTTCTTAGGGGGTGACAATCCAACTGGATCTGGGCCTTGAAGTGTGTTGGATCACTTCATTCAAGACCGTAACAGAACACTACACGTATACGATAGGAAGTCCAGTGGTGAGCATTGCGTTCGCCCGTGATTATTACTCTGATTTGATTCATGTACTTATTCACAGCTGCGTCGACTGATATCCGATATCCTATCATAATATAAATCTCACTGCCACCAGTAAAACTCAAACCGTGACCTTCCACAACGACAGCCTAGTGCTTTTCCCACTGAACTATCCAAATTTTCAGATCAGACTCTCGCTGACTTGACCCCCCTTCCCCCCGAAAAGAATCTTCTAGGAGTATTGCCGTCGTTAGAGCTTTTATTTTCTGGCTTTGGAAATCATTCCAGCTTTAAGTCTGTCGATTATATTTTTTCATTTCCTCCATTAGAGTTTTTCAGCCTCATGAATTGGCCATTTTTGAATTTAAGGCCTGTATGCAATCTGGAAAATACTTTCAAAATATCTTGTTCAGACTTGCAAAGTACATAGACCATATTCAAAAAAATACGATACAACTTGTAATTCGGCTATTTTGTCTAAGCCCTTCATAATGTTTGCAATATTTCACATACTTGAAATGGGCTTCCTGCAATGGTACTAATTACTTCTCCATCTATCATCGTTGGGTGAAAACTGTGTTTATTGTTGTTGAAGTAATTGTGGAAATATATTAAATTGAAAAATAAATGTTTAACAAAAATATTTACAACTAATATGAATGAAAGTTTTGCTCCTTCTCTTTTTTTTCCGCAAACTTCTCGGAAGGATGACTTGAAGTGGAGCTACTTGATCCATCAACATGAAGATTATCAGAATTTTCCAATTTCCGAAGGAAACTAGTTACACCATCGAGCCATTCTTTGTTACAAGCCTCGAAAACTTTATATGTTCTGTTTGCAGCAAACCATTTGCGTAATAAACCGGATTTTAAATTTCAATTTTTTTTGGTTGATTATTATATTCGATGGTAAGTATTGAGAATACGTGATTAATCAAGGCAGATGGGTTTTGTTTGGTTCTAACTCTTCGCATCAAACATTGTAGAGCACCCTTTTTGAAACGGCCATCTTCGTTTAAAGGACAATAACTTCAGAATAAGCGAAACTTGGCAGCTAAATTAAAAAAAAATCTAAAGTGATTATTTAGCTCTTTCCAAAAAGCGTTATTATAAATGCTGGTGAAAAATAGGGTTGAGTCATGGAGAAAGCTAAAAAAATTTCCGAAAGTTAAAAAAATACATATCGCTTGTTTTGACAACTTACTCCAATAATGGTTAGAATAACACGCTTGATTCAAAAATAACATAAACCCTTCTTAAATATTGCCTGGATTTTTTTATTTTTTATTGTCTTTATACCATAATTAATAAAGATTCGAAAAAAACTACTTGCGAAATAGCTGCATTCCAATGGCCCTATTTCAGGTACGTGTAACATGCTTAATTTAGCATAGAATTACATATTTTTGGTACTGTTACGTTTTGTGGTCATTGCAGTTTCATTAACTTAACATTTTACGAATTTTCTATACATTCGTTTTTTTGAGTTTCTTCGCACCAAATAGAGAGTTTGAATCACTGCGAAAGATTAGCTGCGTTCACTATTGCATTAACAGGAATTTAATTCCTTCCTTAAACCAAACCAAAATTCGTATCTGTACAATCTGACGATCGGTAAAAATGTGGTTTCAGTACAATACTTACTCGTATTGTGCTACCCTGTAAAATTCCAGTTGTCAACTTCAAGTAAAGTATGATATTTCGAGCGATTTCCCTTTTAATTTTTTTTAAACTAAAAACTCAGATCACGATCTTGTTGACATAGTGCTCCGCGCTCGAATTACAACACCACCTACACTCCCCTCTGGCAATCAGGTGAGAGTGAATACCGAAGCCATTCAAAACACAGCCCTCCGTAACGCCTATAAAGGGGAAGTGGATGCCGCAATAACTGCAGCTAACGGTTATCCTGGAGATGAAGCATCAACAAATGATCTTCACAACCACCTTAGGGGCATTATCATTGATACGGCCACACAGATAATTGGCCCCAGCCGCTAAAAAGTGGGAACGGCTGGTTTGACGATGAATGTAAGCTAGCAATGGAACGGAAGAATGCCGCATACCGAGTAATGAACGTGTGGAGACTTATCACGAACTCCATCGAGCGGAGAAGCGACTTCACAGACGGAAAAAGGAAGCCTGTGAAAACCAACAGGTCTGTGAACTCGAAAAGTACAGGAAGCAACCGCACCAGGCGCGGAAGTTTTACTAACAAGTCAGCAGGATGAAGCCTTATACATCTGGATATTCATCCTGCCGAGACAAAGAGGGAAATCTGATTTTCGACAGGATCGGTAACTGAAAACAACGGACAAATGCTCCCACCACAAAGCATAGAAGAAACAGTTGGTGCAATTCACTGGCTTAGAAACCATAAGTCACCAGGAACGGATGGAGGCGACCAGTTACACCAAGTGGTTCATCAACTGATGGTCAAAGTATGGAACAGCGAATCAATGTCTGATGACTAGCAAGGGGGCATTATCTGTCCCATACATAAACAAGTCGAGAAACCGGAAGCTTGACGTTTCAGGTATAAAAGGTTTTGTGCTTCCCTATGTGAGGAGCATAACGTAGTTCTCCATTGGCTTATAGCATTGACCCGAGATATTGAAATCGCTCAGTTCTGGGCAGGTTACTGCCATTGCCAGAAATGATCGATTTGAATATCTCGAAAGGCAGGTTACTGCCATTGCCAGATCTCAGCGATTTAAATATCTCGAGTCAATGCTATCAGCCAATGAAGAACTGCGTGATAAAATTGTTTCACGCATTAACGCAACCTGGATGAGGTGGCATTGCACAACTGGTGTTCTTTGTGATCGACGTATCAGCGCGCGTTCCAAATCTAAAATTTACTGCAATGTCGTCCGTCTGCCGCTCTCTATAGTCCTGAGTGTTGGCCGAATATAAAAGACAATGAATGGCGTCTTGGGGTAATGGGGACGAAGATGTTGCATTGCACTGGTGGCGTGACACGTTTTGATCACGTCCGAATTGAGAATATTCGCGATCGATATGGGGTTGCACCGATCGTGGAAAAACTGCAAGTGAGACGTGGTGACGTAATTCACGTTAACGAGAATTCACTTACCAATATTGGTCTGAACAACACAAAATCAATGATAAGCAACCAAAAAGCCGGCCAAAACAACGGTGGCTTGATACGCTGGATGGGGATTTAAAGCCCTCGCGATTACATTCTGATCAGGCAACGGGACAAAGGCTGAAGAAAAAGAAATAGATGTGACAAGCGACGAATGCACGACAACTCGGTGTCATTTGATGGAAACCCCTGTATTGATGATAGTCAACCTCATACGCTTCACACTCTGTGTTTAATATTATTCATCATAACCTACATTAAATATAAAAAAAGGCTGGGGAGAATTAGATTCTTCTTGAATGGAATTTTAATATTTCACTCGAATGTCAATTATTCTCATGAATTATGACGTCAGCATCTTATTTGTATGGCTTAGGATGCTGTTAATTAGCATGAAATTTATAAGTTTGAACTGCTATAACTTTCCCACTAATAGTTGGATTTTCATGAAATTGGCATTTGTATGCACGAGGCTGTCCTCTATGTCGGCATAATTTGGTACACCTAGGATGAACTTAAGGGGAGTTTCTTAGTCAATTTCTAGAAGTTGATAATGTACTATTAAATTTATTTGAGCAGAAACCGGAATGGGACTTCTCTCGAAGATTAGATTTTACATAAGCGTTTTACACAAAACCTTAAAAAGAGCTGCAGGTAAGTAGATTCTTCATAAATGCGACTTTGATATTTCACGCGAATGTCAATTATTCCCGTTAATTATGACGTTAGCGCCTTATTTGCATGCCTTTGGAAGCAGTTGATTCGCGCGAAATTGCTAAGTTTGAACTGATATAACTTTGGCGTTAATAGCCAGACTTCCACGAAATTTAGCACGTATATACGAAATATTGTCCTCTATGCTGGTACGGAATTCGGAAGTCCTAAGATGAATTTAAGGGGGGTTTATTAGTAAATTTCTAAAAGTTAGTAATAGTATATAGTAAGTTTATTTGTGTGCGTACATTTTGACTCCGTACTCACGCACTTTGCAATTCACGCAACTAATGTCAGCTTCGAAAAGTACAAATCGAGACCTTTCATTTGATATCCTACATGACTATATCCGGCGGAAAATTTTTTTGAATCCCCCTTTGCATGTATGGGGAGCCCCCTTTAATCTTCACCTAAATTTATGCCACTCTGTTTTACACAGAACCTTAAAGAGGAAGATATATCACGCAGTGCAGCAATTATAGAGGAATCACGTTGCTAAGCACCATCTATAAGATATTCTCTGCTATTTTGCTAGGCTGGATAGCCCCATAAGCCCACAACATCATTGGTCATACCAAAGAGGCTTCACTCCAAGCAAATCAGCAACAATTCAGATTTTCTCTCTGCGGCAAGCGATGGAAAAACTGCCGGAATATGGCCATCAGTTGCACAATCTTTTCATCGATTGTAAAGTCGCCTATGACAGCATAGCCGGGGTGAAATTGTATACGGCCATGATAGAATTCGGTATCCCAAAGAAATTGATAAGACTGGCTAGACTGACCCTGACCAATGCGCTAGGCCAGATAAAAACAGCAGGATCACTCTTGAAACTATTCAACATCAACAACGGTCTAAGACAAGGGGATGCTCTATCATGCCTCCTTTTTAACCTGGCCCTGGAGAAAGTGATTCGCGATGCAGATGTAAAAGCGAGAGGCACCATCCTCTTCAACTCCACCCAACTACTGGCCTACACTGACGATATTGACATCGTGGGAAGAACAATTCGAGATGTACAGTTTACCTTTATCCAGATCGAGCAGGGGGCGCGAGATCTCGGGCTTCACATTAATGAAGGCAAGACGAAGTACATAACGACGAAATCTACCAGTGATCGAATCGAATTGATAGACCTCGGCGCAAAACTGGGGTGTCTAAAGTTCCTTATTAAGGCAGGCCTAGACCGGATAACGGTTGTTGCGCCGTTGGTGATGATGAAAGAGTGAAGTGGCTTCCAGAAACAATTTTTGCGCTGATTCGAACAGTTTTATCCCCTCCATTTAGTTTTATTATTAGGTGTCGTATTTCAAGAATTATTCAGTTGGCATCGACACTATCAGTAACAAATAATTCCAGGACGAAAATAACGTTATATGGCGAAATTCTACTGATTTGTCTCAGTATCCGATTAATCGTTTGACTTGAATTTTTATCTAGTTTTTGTTGCTTTGATTTTTTATAATGTTGAATGAAAATAAATGTATTATATTAAATGCATCTCTTGAAAGCTAAGTTTATTATCTGAAAGCTCCATTTAAATTTTGAGAAAAAAACTTATAATTTAAAAGAAGTAAATATGTTCAAAACATCCGATTATGCACTTGATCCGCTGTATGTCCTGGATTCTCACATAAGGAATCAACATTTTCGTTCCACTTCAGTCGAAACCCAACTGACCTTATGGCAGTCTCTATGACCGTAGATTGCGGCCCCAGTGTCGATGATGGAAGCTGCAGTTCGCCGCAAACCTCTCAGCATTGTAGTTACGATCTCCAAGACCGTGTTTCATTATCACATGTTCAAGCAAGGTATTCTAAGAGCTTGTCTTGATATTCAGATCATCCATTACCATCACAATATTATCTTTAGGAAATATCTACTGCAGTGCATCCAGATGCTCATTGAAAGTTTTTCCTTCCGCATGACAATTTTTGTTGTTACTTGACCCTGCACTGTTGAAATGTTTTTCATTTTGCACCGGGATCTCGCAGTTAATATTCTATCTAATCTCGGCTGAAATATTACTCCAACACCTAATTCATGCTTATTCCCGGCAGACTTGCAAGAATACAAGAGCGTAGAGCCACAAGAAGGAGAAAAATACTCCCCAGGGCGCCGCCACCGTGAATTAAGGGTGTCCAGCCTGTATTGTTGAATTTCTTCCTGAAGTTGGAGCAGGCGAACATTTAAGGGACCCTTGATACCATCATCGAGGAGCGTTCGCACGTTGCAAAATTTAAAAATTAACTATTGTCGAAAGTGAAAGATCATTAACGAAATATTCTATCAATCTACCTAGGCAGACTTTTTGCAGAATATGCAATCGAATCTTATTTAAGACATGAGTTCCTCCTTAGCGTTTGAAATTTTTGCTTACTTAAAACGTTAGCTTCAGCAGAATTCTCTCAGTTTTTTCTCCGTATTTATTAGTTTAAATAAGTATTTCGTCATCTAAGAGAGGAATACTTAGATCTTAATATAAGCCACTATACATGATGAACTAAGGTGTATTTGCTATTATTCGAAGGATCATTGGAGTAGTTTGATGTTGGACATTTTTTTACATCTAGCTGAACCCCTAGGTCCAGATGGATTTAACTATTGACTTCTACAAAAATAACGTGTTTTCTAGTGATAAACTAGATTTTCGGTTGATTTGCGTATGTTTAGCTTCGTTGCATCTTCTCCAAGTAAGACGTCGGTCTAAGTGGAAGCCAAGATATCTAACATTGTCACTTTGTGGAATATTGACTCCATTTAACGAAATGGGCGTTCAAGTTTACTCAAAGAAAACTCCAGGGATTTGGAGTATCGTCAGGGTTCTTATGAGAGCTGTCATCCTTGAATATATGTAGATATAAGCAAATTATAGTCAACTGGCAGATCAGAAACATATTTATATCAGATACAATAATGGTCCTAGTACACTTCTTAGCAGAAACTGCAGAAACTACATGAAAATTATTATTTCCAATAGGCTGCGAAATAAGTTGCACTAATTCATTACTATTTTTTCACTGAGGAATTTGAATATGTTATAATTGCGGTCGGTCCGGTGTTTTCACCCGCTAGTATCTTTTATTTGAATTTTACCATTTTTTGAAAATTTTAGTATATGGAAAAGATATTCGAAATCCAGTGGGATATGAACCCAAGTGTCATTGATCGCCTTCCTCTCAGACACTAATTTGTTGTGGTATGAGAGCCTGTAAGGATTCACTGACTTAGAATCCACCCATGATTTTGGGCTATCAACGGTAACCCGGCCGAGGCCAGGATTTTGGATGCCTCCCCAGATTTATGTTCCCCCACGAAGGAACCTGTGGATCACATGCCATCCACTTTAGTGAAAATCTCGGTCAGCCAGAAAGGCAAATACAGCAACTGAGAGGAACTGGAAAATCAATTACGGCCCACCTGTCGGTACCACTAATACCTAATTGTTCCAGAAAACGGGAGAGGAAGGCTAGGCAGAAAGAAATTTCAGCCGCAAAGGAGAGGGAACTACAGGCTAAATCTTGCCTGTCAGAATCTTCTCTTCCGCCTCTATCAGAAGAAGCGCAAGAAAAGGAAGCTGGTGATGGGCCGTGTACCTGGGAAGGCTTCCAGTCAATACGATAGTACGATAATGCGTACGATAATACCCCCAAGGGTCGCAATATCCAGAGAAATAGAACGGGAAAAAGTGGAAAGAAAGTAACGACAAGTTGGTAATCCCGGTGAGCAGCAGACTCTTCAGTTAACATCGTTTTTCACATTAGATTACACTTATGCCTGCAAGCATAAATGTCAGCCAAATTAACCAGCAGTATGCTAAAGCCTCTTCCTATCGAGTGGCAGCAAACCTGGCTAAGTTTCAGAACTATATTTTTGGTACAAGAGCTATGGATTCATTTTAACAAAATCTACCATGAGAAATCCTCGGGATCGGGAAGCTGCGTCCTAATGTCGAAATTGTTAGGGGCAACCATGCTGGGACAATTTTGTTCCCAGGACCTAGTTGCGGTCAACTTACAATACCAGGTTATGGCAAGAGGGGAAACCTCATAACTGCCTCCGTTTACTTACTTTATGATTATTTGCGCCCCCCGTCAACAACTAAGGGATCTGACAGTGTATGCAGAAACACGTGGCCTTGAACTTTTAACAGATTAAGATGCGAACCTTCAACATATTTGTTGGGGCAGTAGCAAATGCAATCCTAAAAGAGAGAAGCTGTTTGATTTTATCATTTCAGCTCGTCTGACGACGTGAGGCCAAGAAGAAGTGAAATAATTTACCTAATAATCTGCACTAGGAAGGCTATTAGAAACGATTCGAGATTGACGGGAGCTAAACGAATTCTCACTGTCAGATCACCGTTACTTAGAATTTAGCCTGACTATTGCAGGTAAACAATCTATAATATAAAGACGGAATCCTGGGAAAAACGAATGGGCAAGGTTCAGTGAACTTCTTTGTAACAAAGTGCAGCTCCCTGGAAGATCAATTCGAAACTCTGAATCGCATATTTTTAGATTACTTTGAAGAGGCTTGCTTCCTACCCAAGGCAAAATCGGTAAAACGATGCCCCGGCGCAACCGAGAATTGCGAAGACTCAGAAAAAAACTGGCTATTGGCAATTCGCAACGTATGTATATAAGCGAATATAAGAGATTCGTAAAACGTTCGATGCGATTTTCCCTTAGAGCATATTGTGAGGAATTGGAAGGCGAAAGAGAGACCTCAAGGCTGTGCAGAGTCCTTAAAAGGAATTGGCGGTTACTGCAATACCTTTCAACAAGAAAGTGTTGGAAGGCAAATTCGGACACTGCCAGAGCGGTAAATGAAAATGCAATAACTGTTGTATTGTTCTTCTAACACTTCAAAGCACGTGGTATGGATATCATCTACCGAGGAATATTACGGGAGGATATAGAACACTTAGAAAAACTTCTAAGAAATATTTTTTGAGTATGTTTTACTTTGGGTTACATGCCTACCTCTTGGTGGTTAAGGTAGCTTTCATATCTAAGCCTGGGAAAGACGACTATTTACATCCAAAGAACTTTAGACAAATCAGCTTAAGATCATTTTCGCTGACACCTCTGGTAGTTGAGCCTCACATTCTCGAAAAAGCGCTGAGGTCACACCCGCTAAATGAAAACCACCACGTTTACCAGCGTGGAAACTCCTGATTTCAAAGATAGAAGATACAGCTCCGAAAGACGAGTACGCAATGGGGGTATTAGTTGATATTGAAGGTGCGTTTGACTGTGCGTCTTTCCAAAAACTTATCAAGAGCCAGAGCGGATGGTGTCGATGAAATTTTAATTTAGTGTGTTGATCAATACCCACGATCGCTAACTAACAACAGAAGCGACAAAAAGATACCCCCAAAGAAGTGTGCTATCGCCGCTTCATACAGGCTTCCATACCGCGGATGTGAAGGAGATCCGCATCATAATGTTGACGTTCAATTAAACATGATATTTTAGCAAAACAGATTGGGCTCAAGTCAAAAGGGGTTTCACGGAAATCTAGATAATCGGCTCTCATTGGTATGCACTTTATTCCTTTAGAGTACTTCCACATCATCTAATATAGTAAAGTCGTTCCTAATATTGTTAACAGCAGCTGACCTTACTCTTTGCCGTCTTCAGGGTCTATGCTTGCCTCTTAAAGTTCAAGAGTCCAAAGTGATCGGTGCGCTAACAGACTCTTAAAAACCTCCCATAAATAATTCCCTAAGTCCTTTTTGGGAATGCAAACAGAATCGGTGCAACGACCACTGAATGTTGCTGGCTAATTATGGGAACTAATTATTATTGATGTTTTGTCCGGCGATATTGAAACCGAGGTTTTCGCAACCTTGACAATGTCTTATGCTGTTTCGTCACCCAGCATATTGGTGAGTATATAGACCATTGTTTTCGTGGTCGTTGGTAATCCCAACCAGAAATTTTAGATTTATATTCATCGCGACAGAAACACCGCAGTATAGGTGACTCCATGAAAGTGAATGCGAAGAAGTTGACGAAATTCCTTTGAATTTCGCCCAATCTGAAGACAACTTTTACGGTAAATGCAAACATCTCAAATCTTTTCTCTTCACATATGACGGACCAACTCGGAATAATGACCACCCGTTCATCAGGTGTAGCAGCAATTCGTCATTTTGACTGCCCGATAAGCACGTACATAATTGTTATGATTTTTTCATTGATAGTTAGGTACTTTTTGAGGAAGTTGCGTTGAGAATGGTAAGTGGCGTATTAGCTCGTTATTTTGTAGCTCTCTGTAGATTAGTGTGACCGTCCACTAAGACGCATGATGCATAAGAAATGTTATCCGCATCACATCGCCAATGGAGTTAGCAAGTCTACAGTGTAATGCCTACCAACCATCACAAACCGACTATTAACAACAAATATGACGATAATGGAGCGTCTGATGGGGAAAACATACCACTCGCTATTAACTTTTTTGAAATTTCGGGTTGCTACTGTCAATCACCGAGAAACGGACCGAAATGGGTTATTGAGCATTTCAATTGCGATACTTGATTTGCAATGCGGATAACGTGTGAATTTTATATCTTTCACATTGTGACAAACTGACTTTGCCCCTAAAAGATATGCGGGCATGAGGTGAACCAGGAAACGCATGCCAGAATTAGTACGGGAAAATTTCTGAAGATTTTTTTTAAGACATTGAAGTTTGAGGCCTCGGAAAGTTAATAATGAGATTATGGCGAGTACTGTTGGAATGCATACCATGCATTCAGACTATAGCTTTAGATATTCATCCAAAACTTAGAGCGAATACCACTTACCGATGAATACTTGCTACAATTCCACTTTTATTTTTTGTTTTATTTTATGTTTGAGGCAGTTGAAAAACCTTCTGATGTCGCACTTCTGGCTAAGAGAATGAGAAACTAGTCTTTCTTTATATTTTGCTCTTTTTTGAGACCTTTGTGGTTGTCCAATATTAGAAGTGAAAGTTGAATCCCAGAGTTAGATACCGTAATATGTGTCCAAATGACATTTTCACAGCTTTATATAGAAGACGTTCGTGTTCAAGCCATATTTGTTTAAAAGTCAAAACACGCTTCTCTTTTTCAGATTTACTTGTTCCGCTTTCCTTTCGATGTGCTTCTAGTCAGTCAGTCAGCAGTCCAAAATGCATGGAAAAGTATTTTACCTTCTTCTTTTGAAGTTATTTCAATCAATACGGTCTAAGTTTATCAAAGCGAATATGCACAGCCGCAGAGAGAAAATCCTCGCCCGCGGTGAAAATTATGAGGAAAATTACCTTATTTCCCCATTTTCCAATGGAAATTCTCTTTTGGACCCTGCGAAAGTTCTGGTCCCGGAGGGAATTCACACAAATGTCTTTCAATTTTTAAATTAATACATAATTCTCTTCGTGATCTAATTCATACATCCAACGGTCTGGTAGCAACAAAAAACTCCTTTTTGTAAAATTTAAATGGCTTAGATCAGAAGCAATCCGTAAATCTGGTTTTTAGAGCGTCTTCGTTAAAAAATTCCTTTCCTTTGTGATTGCAAAATGAGCAGAACAAGTAAAAATCTGAAGGAGTAACGTCAAGCAAGTACAGCAGTTAGGTTAAAAGCCCTCATTTTAACTGGACAATATTTTTTGATTAGAGGTTTAGAGAGAGAGGTTTGTGGTTAGAGCACTGGGTTGTCATACGAAAGGCCGCGGTTCAAATCTCGCTGGTGGCAGTGGGATTTGTATCGTGACTTGACGTCGGATACCAGTCGACTCAGCTGTGAATGAGTACCTGAGTCAAATCAGAGTAATAATCTCGGGCGAGCGCAATGCTGACCACATTGCCTCCTACAGTTCACTGTAGTGTACCTTGACGGTCTTGAATGAAGTGCTCTAACACACTTCAAGGCCCTGATCCAATATGGATTGTTGCGCCAACGATTATTATTATTATATTTTTTTGAGTCAGTTCAGCAGTATGGGGCTTGACGTTCTCATGCTGCATTTTTGCGTTACCTCCATTCACCTTGAATGGGATTGTTTCCTTCATCCCTGTCTCGAGACACTTTAGCTTTGCATAGTATACTTCCGTTGCTAGACTTTATTTGCGTGCTAACATTTCTTAGTGAATAATACCTCGAATATCTCGTTGAATACATAATAAAACCTCAATAGGATAAACTGCACTTTTGATGTCAATTTGCATGCTTCGTACTACATGCAAACGGTTCTCGGCTTTTAAAATTTTTGTAAGGAACTCACTTATCATTCCCCGTTACTAAATAGAAAAGAAAACCTTCTGATGTGAAATCCAATTGTTCAGTCGGTCTTTCTTGTTTCTGAGGGATAACTAGTGGCGAACCCAGGAGTCAATTTTCATTCAATTAATTCTTGCGGTAGTGGACAGCTGGACTATCACTGGCCTTCCAATGAACAAGTCCACAGGTGGCCAACGTGGCACCGACACTCTTCCCTTTTGGCACGACGCACACTATGTTGATTTTCACGGGATTTCTAACGGTTTCGGAACTACAGCGTGTCATATTCATCTTCGGTCGCGGCAATCAACCCCTTCCATTAGTCGATCCGTCTCTATGATTCCCTAGTCAGTCAGCACTTGTGACCCCCCTTCGGAAGGTGGGCGACGAGTTGAGTAGTATCCGAGAGAAGAACATTTTTGATAGCGGCTGATATTCTCATGTGGATTGTTCAAGCTATTTACCGTTCGATCAGCAAGACAACTTTCCCACTGTCGAGGACAGCTGATTTATATAAGCGATCGATGTTGACTTTGGGGAGTTGCAGATCTCCAACACTGCGAGAAACGCAGGACACAACACGCAAACGATCATTATATGTATGGTGGTACTTTGCCTCTCTCGTTGCGTACATTTAGAGGACAATCTTGAATCTACTGCCGACCGAAAAGTGGTCAATCTGATTGCCGTTGGCGAGGAACGTGTGTACATTTTAGAAACCAATCATAGTCTATTTTCGATAGCCAAAAGTTCTCGGCCTAAGGTCAGTCCTTATTCGAGGCGTTGTTGATGTTTCATTAGCTGTAAAATTTGGAAATTTGCAGGTCGCTAACGCTTTTAGCAAACAAGCAGGGAATAATTTGAGCGTATTTTTAATCCCCAACACACAGGACGAAAGGCAAGAAATATTTCAACATAAAGTAGAGACGGGTTGTTTGCGCTGCCCGTCTTTATTATTTTTTTTAAATCAAAATTATTCTTTGAGCCAATGAGTTATTTATTATCTCCTATGCGCATTACGGTAGCAACTTGCTATCTTCATCAGCGGTTTATAAGATCATCAGTGGATTATGAAAGTAAAGACAAATATGTAATATGTAAACATTAACCCTGAAAGTTGTGTAATTATACAGCAGGGAATGCGCGTTTCCTACATTAGTTTTAAGACGTGTTTCCTGCGTTCCTCTATGAAGAAACTTTCGTAAAGGTCAAGCTTTGCTTGCTCGACCTCTTTCAGTATCTCCACCTTGTCCATTACACACCCTTCTTCAATTATTTGTTTGCCTATTCTAGATCGGGAAACTTCTTCGAATTAGGGAACGATCCACTTCCGGACTCCATTAAACGCGGAGAAAAGGTGCTGAAGGAATGTAAACCCCCATTATCCCAAATTTTTCGAAACTTAGAATGCCTAACTAGTCACTTCCGCGGATTCGATCCCAACCGAAAATCCACAAACCAGGCAATGAAATGAGGGAAATTATAGACCAAAGACACCAAAGAAGAAGAAGAATTCTAATGAAGAATATAGAATTAAAGAACGACAAATAATAGTTTCATATGATGTAACGGTACTATTTTCCAGTATTCCTATAAAGGAAGCTGTTTCGAACCTAGAAGATTGGTTAGTCTCACCGGATTTTTCCAAGAAATACGTACCAATTTATCTAAAAATCACATCGAGGTGGTTGGCTCCAGTGGGGAATATACGCGCAAGTACCAACTAACTACAGAAACAGACCCTTTGCATAGACCAGGTTCCTTGGCTCTATGCATCTCCAGCGGCTCCGTGAAATCTATTTCAAATAATGGATCTCGACTCTGTGCTGATGTCGCTAATGCAATTGTATTGTGATAGTGTTGCGACTGTCAGGTTGCACGATCAAAAATTCAGTTTACGTTATTGATTTGGGTGACCGAAGAGGTCCATCATGGAAAATTCGTCTGGGACGTCATCGTCACTCATTAAGGCAGGGCATTGCTAGGCTAACTCAAATCGGCATAAATAATGCACAAGATAGGTGAGGAATAAGGTCTAGAAAGTTTACCGGAACTAAGACATTTCCAGTGAGACTCGTTGAGATTCTGGATATACTAAAACAGCATCTTTCTGTCGTATGCAGCCGTTGGTGAACGTTACTCCAAACATTTTCAGACCGCAATTTACTCAAGGAACCAGCGAAGTTTTTTCAGATCACTCAACAAATCCCAACAGACCATTTAGACAATATTAACATCGACGGCATCTGCCATCCTACTATCACTGATTTAAATTTTACGGAAGAAAAGGTTCGACGAGTTATAAACAGCTCGAAGACTGGAGGGAACCTGATCTGGGTTACGTGCAGTATTTCTAGTACAAACAATTTACTAGTATATGCGATCGGTTAGCAACCTGGTCGCATGCAGCTCTGCGTTTGCAACTCAGGTGAGGATAAACCTGGTACGCCAGGTATATTTATATATAAGACCCATGTCTTTGTAGTGTAGAACCTCCGCGTCATTGGCTGAAAACATTAGTAGTAGTAATACATTTTCGCATGGTCGCACACACTTTGCGTTAAGACGCATCAACGCTGTAATGCGGGCCTTTGGATGTTGCCTTCAGCCCATCCTTAGGTTGGTCGCCCCTCGGTGCGGTTGGGCGGGAGGAAGGTCCGTGGGTTTTTTTAACTATATATCCCTAGCGTACCAAATTTATCCTCACCTGAGCTGCATGCGACCAGGCGCGTGTCATGGGTTGCGGATAATGACATGACTCGCCGAGTCAGCCACAATATCGCAAGTTAATCTTGTAAATAAGTAGCCGCGGACAAGCAGAACGTTTCCCTTTGTGTTCGTCCTCCCTTACCGATTCTTCCCGTTCAGGGGGAGTAAACCTCCTTAACAAATCCGTAATCCGGGGTGAAGGGATCGACTCGCCTATCGGATGAATCGCAGTGATGTTACACTGTATTTCAGCGGCTCCTCTACAGATACCTTCCCTACCTTTGGAGGTAACCATGGGACATTGCAACACTGGGGCTCTGTTGCAGCGTTGACTGCCTCCCCAACACTCGTGGGAACAGAATTGGAGAAAATATTTCAAATTCTTTTAATGGGACCCCAGGGACACGAAGACAGTACCCAACACGGTTAAGGGTCGTTCAACAACACCAGAGTGGCTCTCTCAACCACCAGGGATCGGAGACCTAGGCGTCGTATGGTTTGGACGAACCGACTTAACGAATTTATCGTCCGCGCCTATTACCGTGTCACGGATTTGGAACGGAATCCATCAGGGTACAGACATCGACTCCATGACGCGTTCATAACCCGCTTCCTGGAACTAAGTCATGTTCCGGAGCAGAACGTGGTCAATCAATACCGGGTGATAGTGAATAACAATCGAGTTGCCTTACCAACTAGGCAACAAATCTTCCAAGAGGTTTCACTTCAGCTCGGACTGGAGTCATCAAATTACCGGACTAGTCAAAGAAGTAAGACAAGAACTCCACCTGTAAGGCCCTCCATGAATCCAGTAGTCAGGAGAAGCTTAGTAACTGGGGATGTCGACCCAATTTATAATGAGGCTTTGACCGCATTCCAGGTCGCATTCACAGAGTATGCTGAGATTCTCCCAGACGCTAGGCCAAAGATCCCAAAACTGAAGTTTGCTTTGGCAATTACTAACATCATTGCTGCCGTTGACAGAATTTTGGCTGATCGTTTGGCTAGCGAGATTACTGCTATAGAGGTTCATAGCCTGATCTACGTTGCAGCTGCCGCGGTTATTCGTCTCCATAATCAACATCTTAGAGCGAATAACAGAGGTATGCGCAGAAGGACTTTACCGTTCTGAGTGTTTCGACTCAACAAAAGAGTCGAAAAGTTGAGAAAGGAGATTGGTCGAGGTCACGCAAGCACTCCTTGGATATCCATCACCAAGAGTGCACAGATGTGTTGCGAACATCATTGGAAACTACCATCTGTCCAATGATATGCCAATCGAAGAAACCCTCGAGATGCTGAAGCAGAAACTTGCGGTATGCTTCAATCGCATCCGTAGCTATCAGAAAAGCTTTCAGCGAAGGACACACAACATCTTGTTCTTCCAGAACCAACGGGGATTCTACAAAAATCTCACAAACTCAGATAGGGAAAGTAACCTCGATCTGGATCAGGCGGAAGACTTTGTAAGTGAAATCGACGTTGAAGCCGCGCTTGACAAGGCAGGTAACTGGAAGGCGCCAGGAGTTGACAAGATTCACAACTTCTGACTGAAGCGATTCAAGAGCACTCACAGGCAAATCAATTTAATCAGATGATTGCCGATCCTGATTTAGTTCCACTATTTTTCACCAAGGGGATAACTTTCCTCATCCCCAAGGAACAGGGTGCCTCTTGCCCTTCAAAATGTCGACCAATTACTTGTCTTCCTACCATCTACAAGATCTTCACTTCAGTTCTGTGCACGAACATTTCAAAACATCTTGATGTTCATAAATTGATAGCTGAGGAGCAAAAAGCACGCGCAAAAGACTCCCGAGGCTGGAAAGAACAGCCTATAATCGATACGGTAGCTGTAAACCAGGCTGTCCATCAGAAACGAAAAATCTCGACAGCCTACATCGATTATAGATCAGCCTTTGATTCCATATCAAATTCGTGGTTACTACAAGTGTTACGCTTGTATAAAATCAACCCGAATGTCGTTCTTCTTCTGGATGTTGCCTTCAGCCCATCCTTAGGTTGGTCGCCCTTCGGTCCGGTTGGGCGGGAAGAGGGTCCGTGGGCTTTTTTAACTATATACAATATTTAAAACACATGTCTTAAAGTGCAATAAATTCACGTGAAATACAACTTTTTTACCCTCTATAATTTTGTTAATGATAGTTCAAATTTTGTGTATTATATTATTACTTGCAATGGTACCAAATTATGTACTTCTAGGATGAAGTTAAGGGGGTTAATTCATTTTATTCGAGGAAATATCGGAATGGGATGTATTTTGAGGCTTAGATTTCGAATGGATGTACGATTGTGAATTGTTTCAGATTTTTCGGTTAGTTTTTTTGGGCACACATTTTGACTCTGACTGACACTCCCCTATAGTTCACCCAACATCCAAAATAAGATCAGTTTCGGAAAGTAATAATAGAACCCTTTTATTTGTTACCCTACATGACTAAATTCTCTAAAAAAATGGGATTCACAGACCATATGTTCTCACCAAATTTCTTAACAATTGGTTCAGATGTTTCCTAATAAATGGGGTGTGAAAGACAGACAGACATTGAATCGATTCTAATAAGGTTTTGTTTCACACGAAAAAATAGCTATCACACATTAAATGTTAAAAGCACGTAGCTCCTGCTTTTTAAAAACATATTTTATTTTAGCCATTATGTACATATGTATTTCAGGAGCTAACATACCTACTCCCTTCATCTGTACTTAGCGTCTATATCAATGACAATATATCATAATTTCATATAGGGAGTTTGGTAATGAAATGCATCAATCAAATTAGTAGTTTCTCTAATGATCGTTAAATTATCTATGTTACTTAAGAATCACTAAATAAGTGATGTCGTTGTTGGTTCTACAGGTGATCATTTTACTGAATCTTCATAGACAATTTCAAGGCTCTCCATGCGTCCAATGGGTGAGCCTTCACATTCACATATCCTACTGGTTCTACGTTATCTCTCATTACCGAATGTCCTAATACAGGGTGCGGCAGCATAACTTCCTTTTTTAAAATGCGCGCCACTCAGTTAGTTGATGTCATAGCGGAGCGCTAGTGGTCTCGTTCAAGAGGGGATACTGTAAAGTTTTGTCCCGACACGGTTCAGTCGCCACCACCCGTTGGAATAGTGAGGAGCGTGCCTTTGCCGTTGAGGTTTACTTTTCAAGCGGATGTTCGGTTATTGCAACACAGCGTGCATTTCGGAATCGCTTTAATTTAGCCCCGTTGGCTCTCGTCCCAGACCGCAAATCAATTGTTACATGGGTCACTACATTCAGACAAACTGCAAGTGTGACAAAAGGAAGCATTGGAGTCCCTCGGCCCGTTAGATCACCTGAGAACATTGAAGCAGTGAGAGCGTCAATGTTGCGATCGCCACGGCGTTCTGCGCGCAAACACGCATCTGCCCTTGGACTATCCGATCGTTCTGTGAGAAGAATTCTTCGAGATGATCTTCATTTTCATCCCTATAAGATGGCGATAGTGCAGGAAGTTTCAGAACGTGACTTCAATTCTCGGATGAACGCGTGTGAGCTTCTTCTTGATGTCGTTCCCGAGGGTGCTATTGTTTTTTTTAGCGATGAAGCCCATTTTCATTTGTGTGGGTCGGTTAACAAACAAAACATGCGCTACTGGGCTGACACCAACCCTCGAGAATTGCATCAAAAGCCTTTGCATTCACCCAAAGTCACCGTGTGGTGTGCAATTTCCTCAGCTGGAATTATTGGTCCCTGGTTTTTTGAGGAAAATGAGGTTACAGTGACAGTGAATTCGGACCGGTATGTAAACATGCTACAGAATTTTTTTTCCCACGGCTGGATTTGGGGGACACTTGGTTCCAACAAGACGGTGCAACAGCACACACTTCAAGAGCATCGATGTCTGTTTTGAGGGAACATTTTCCAGAGCGCCTTATCTCAATTAGAGGCGATTTGGAATGGCCGGCACGCTCTCCCGATCTGTCCCCTTGTGATTTTTTTCTATGGGGTTTTTTGAAATCCCGTGTTTATGTGAACCGTCCAAGAAGCCTACAAGATTTGAAGACCAACATCCAAGAAGAAATTGCCAACATAACACCTGCTATGCTAACAAGAGTCATGACAAACGCCAGAAATCGGTTTACGCAATGTATGGAGAATGGGGGACGTCACCTAACAGATTTGATCTTCAAAACAATGTAAATAAAAACTTTAGACATGTACCTACATTATAAAAAATAAATAAATATTTTCCGATGCATACAATAGCTTTTATTGAGTTTTGAAAAAAGGAAGTTATGCTGCCGCACCCTGTATATATGATGTGGTTTGCAATTGCTCACTGTATTTAACCCTCGTCTTCCGCCATATCCCGCTTCTTTTACGAGGCCGCAATGAGTTACGCCACTTATCTGTCTCTCGATTTGTATTCCCGGCAACATACACTTATTTAAAATATTTCACCATTTTACACGAACAACATATAGCTTAAGTTAGCGCTATGGACCCTTTCTTGGTAAAACTTTGCCCCTGTGGGCAAAACGATAGAAAATTCGAAAATTGGGACCTTGGAAGGCTATTCGTATTCAAGAACAAAATAAAAGAGAATCCCCTAAGCCTAATTGCCTTTCAAATGGCATCAAAGTCAGCCTTTCTTGTAATTTAGATTTTCTATGTATCATAGCACTATTAAAAAGCCGAAAACCCCACTAACCAAAAGTTAAGTTTTATTTAGTTGATAATCGAAATAACTAGGATTGTATCTGGTTGTTTGATTTATATTTATTATAAAAGAAAAAAATTTGCAATGATGATCACGGATATCACATTTTGTAACTAACATAAAAGTTACAACTATCTACTTGCCTTTTTTTAGCCATCTTCTTCTAGATATATCTCGATACGATCCTGGTTGGAGTAAATGTTCCAATTCTTCTTGGGAAAAATCCATATTTGATCGTATCGTCGATTTTATTTTATTATCAAATACAGAAATTTTACACCTTTCAAGAAATCTTTCCTTTATTTACTAAACACTTATGAACGCTTTTAAATAAAATGTGCTCTGCGGTTTAAGTGTAACTCGTGTCTGAAGAGGTCAACTGAAGTTATCACCAAAGAAATAAGTATCATTCTTAATACCTCATAAGAACAATTGTAAATGAATAATTGATAACGCTGTGCTAATAAAAATTATCAATCGTCGTCCCCATAGAAATGTTTTTATTTGCATTTTGACTACTAAAGTAATCATTGCATAATGTTAAGATGCGAAGAAAATTTTCCAGTGATCAAGGTAAAGGTTTACCCTAGAATTGTAAGATTAGCAAATAACAAAAATTTATTAAATCTTACATTTGAGCAAATCGAAAACCGGAAGTTCAGCCCTTCAGGTATGAAAGGCTTTCTGCATTTCGTATATAACATTTAAATTTGTAACTCCTATGTCAGACTATTCGCTTCAAAGTCATATTGAGATTAAATGCTTCGAGGTGCAGTAAGTTTACATAAAGGGAGGATTTTGAACAATTACAACTTCGTCAGTAATATCCCATTGTTACTGACGAAGTTACAATAGGTCAAAATGATCCCTGCTGTGGCAAGTTTTCATCAAATTCATTAATGAGCAAGTATTCAGGTATGATTAGGTCAGCCTAATGTGGATAGAGCCCTCCATTTAACGCAACATATCGCCAAGGAATGTGACGCGTCCATACCTAGGAGATCCGCATTTCCCAGTAGAAGACCCTACTACTGGCTTAAGAGTGAACTGCCAGGCTTCGATCGGTTTGGCACCGAAGCAAACGAACGGTTCAGAGGGCGGTAGGTAAGGTCGATCAGGGGCAAAAAAAGCACACTGATAACGAAACCCACAGCCCCAACCTGGCCATTTAGCGAGCGTGCGGAGAAAAAATGTTTAAGGGGGTCATACCACGTGAAGGCCGTTTTTTCGCTTTCTTTAGAAATTTTTTGTGAAGAACTGGTTAAATCTCCAAGTACGAATTTCTCCCATATATTAACTAATACCTTGAGCATGCATAGTAATTTCGCTGGACAGATTTTGCGCTATGGTGGCTGCCGATTTTCAACATGCAGTTTCGAGAAAAACGCATTTAAAAAGTAGAATGCGATTTTTAACCATAAAATCTTAACTGACCATTAATCTGCTATACCTCGTTCATAAACCTTAGGTTTGTTGAAGAAACACATGTGATTTTAGCGAAGTCATTCGAGCATTCTTCTACATATATATCGAAATACAATTTATGCCAGAAAAAAAATCGCTTCTTGGATTCGACACACGGAATGACCCCCTAAAGCACCTCTGTTGGGTGGCAGACGTAAATCCGTAGGAAATCACGAATCGTAATGAGGCGGTTCAGAGGCCGTTCATCTCTGCCTTTCTTGAGTTAAACCCAAGTTTTCAAAAAGAGGAGTCCGTGAACCACAAAAGAGGAAGGAAGTTGCTTCCCAAGCGGTTCGGTCCGTCACTAAGTGGGTGGAGACTCAGGACTCCCAGCATCCTCAACAAAAAAAAATATTTACTTCGGCCTGGTTTAGGTCTGGACGAATTTCATTTGAATATAATTCGCACCCATTACGTGTTTGCAATTGCATTTAAGTGGAGCAATTACCATCTGTCGTTACTTTTGGTCACGCTACTCCCAGGGCCCTGGACGAAACCGTCAGTCAACTTTTTTGCTATTTTGAAAACCAGGACTTCGTTTCGAAGACCAAGGAAAATTAAATCTGATGTATAATTACTGGAAACTGGTAATCTACTTCGATTTGTGAGGGAGCTATCAGATGCTACTTATATCTCATTAAATAAAACGTGCTGCTGGCTGCATTCCAAACACTTCGAAGAATAAAACGTCGCGCTTTCAACAGTGTAGGCACAGTCGCCATTGTAATTGGGACTGATTGGGATTCTGAATTCGAACTACGTTACAGAAATATCAGAAAAAAATAGTGACATTGCTCCAAAACGAACAAGTAAGTAATGAACAAGTACTTCTCAAAAATGACACGTCCATCTTAGACGCGACAATTGAAATCTTGAAAAAGAGCCAGGAAACAATTGATCAACGGACGTAAGTCCCTAGAAAAGCAACTGGAAAAAGTGGTAAATCAAGAAAAAAAAGTCCACTGCTATTAACAAGTCGGAATCTGGTGCTGGTATAAAGGTTTTGTGCTAATCTTATGTGAGAAACTTTCTGAACACGTTTTTCCATTGATATATGGCTAAAAACCCAAAAATTCCTTCATATTTGTTTCAAACTACAAGATGTACGTACATATTACAGAAGTAGATATTATACTCACCTTAAACAAACAAACCTTCTGCTTGCAAAACAAAACCTTATTAAAATCGGTTCAATGTCTGTTTGTCCGTCTGTCTATCACATGCATTTTTCTCAAAAACGACTACACGGATTGATATGAAATTTGATGAAAAGGTGGGAACTGCAGTAGCTCAAAGCTGTCTTTACCGCGTAAATTTACTGCCAAGTACTAAATATTAATATCACACTAAATTAAGTAGCCCGACATTTTAAGTGCATATACCTAACGCGCTACGTACATACGGGATAGTTCTGCATTCACATATACTCACAGAAGAAGCAAACAAAACTTTTCATACCTGGGGCGCCGAGCTTCCGGTTTCCCGACTTGTCTAATTTAATTTTTTATTTCTAGCATCATTTTAAGTGTCCGGATAGCTGAGTGGTTAGAGCACAAGGCTGTCGTACGGAAGGTCGCGGTTGAAATCTCACTGGTACTGGTGTTCTGGCAGTGGGATTTGTAGTCGACTCAGCTGTGAATGAGTACCTGAGTCAAATCAGGGTAATAATCTTGGGCGAGCTCAATGCTGACCACATTGTCTCCTACAATATACTGTAGTGTACCGTTACGGTCTTGAATGAACTACTCTAACACTCTTCAAGGCCCTAATCCAAAATGGATTGTTGCGCCAACGATTATTATTATTATTATCATCTTAAGGGATTTTCGGCCAAATTTCTGATATATACTAATATAATATTGTTAACATTATTTGTGTAAATCTCTGAATGGGATATATTTGGAGGTCTAGATTTCGTTTAGATACACAACTGTATTTTTTTTCAGATTTTTTGGTGGGATAGGTTCTGAGAATGGAATCTGTTAATCTATAGGCTATATTTTCATCCTTCATTCCTCGACGATACATTTGATATTAAATATAGGACCAGTGTCGAAAAGCACTAATTGATCACTTTCATTTGATACCTCACATGGCTATATTCTGGGAAAAAAATGTGCACCCCTTTCGCATGTATGGGGAGCCCCCCTTAAACTCAACACAAAATAGCGCCACTGCATGGTGAATCCGAATGGATTCATAGACCATAAGTTTTCACTAAATTTCGTGACAATCGGTCCTGCCGCTTCCGGATAAATCGGGTGACAGACAGACAGACATACATCGAATCGATTCTAATAAGGTTTTGTTTCACACAAAGCCTTAAAAATTAGTGCGAACTCAGTATAAACCAGCACCGCTGTGTCAATCCCAGCGGGGCTCCCAATCAATCCGCCTTGAAAAAATTCCATGAAGTTAGCTTTCATACGTTCAGGCTAGACCTTCTCCAAAATGATCACACCTGACTGAACTGAAAGTGACTTTTAGGTAGCCCTTGAAACAGTAGGAAACTGAAAGGACTCAGGGGTTGATCAAATAGCCAACTTCTAGCTAAAGTAATTCAAGAACACCCACAATCTATTTGAAAATAGTATAAATCAGATGATGATCGAGACCTATAGTTCCATCATAAAAATAAGTTATCTAAATAGCTTATGTGCATCGATTATAAATCGGCTTTTGATTTGATATCATATGAAGAGCTCTTACAACTATTACGGTTGCCCAATATAAACCCGAATATAGTTCCTCTATTTAGAACAGTGATTAAGAATTTCCGCATGAAGATACCAGTTTCCTCAGAAACATGATGAGAGGTACAAATCAGCGTGGAATATACCAAAGCAACTCTCTTATCACTCCCTGCTTTTGTTTAGCATTGAGTCCGTTGTCTCAACTTACACAGCAATTACAGGTTCAAATCAAATATGGCGTATTGTGGAAATTTACATTACTCGTGCACCACCTAAGGGGAGTCCGCAGTGTAAAATTAGGGAAAAAAAAACATTTTTTTATTATTTCAAGAGGGCTGAAATCCAGTGTAAAATGCTCCACAAAGTTTCAACTTTATACGCAATTTATTTCTTGAATTATACTTCCTTATTTGGCTTCCCACTTCGGAGAGTCGGTTGTAGACTTGAAAGAAGCGCCTTTTGTGAAAAGCCTCGAAAGTGGAGTTTTATCTGAAAGAATTGGCTATGCTGACTGAAGGATATTGCAGCTCCCAGTTTAAAACACTATATTTAAAGCCATGGTCCGTGGAATTCAGCGGCTGAGGAAACGTAAGCCGCCAGGAGCTGATAGAATTACAGTCAAACAAATTACACCAAGCGGTTCATCAACTTCTACATTGCAGTTGACTGGCAGCGAAGCATTGTCCGCCCCATATATAAACAAGTGAAAAACTGGAGGCTTGGCGTTTCAGGTGTGAAAGGTTTTGTTGATTTCTTGTGAAAGAACAATTGAGTGCGGAACTGCTCCATTTGCACGTAATTTATCATCATCATCAACGGCGCAACAACCGGTATCCCGTCTAGGCCTGCCTTAATAAGGAACTTCAGAGATCCCGGTTTTGTGCCGAGGTCTTCCAATTCCCAAAAGCTGTCTGGCGTCCTGGCCTATGCCATCGCTCCATCTTAGGCAGGGTCTGCCTCGTCTTCTTTTTCTACCATAGATATTGCCCTTATAGACTTTCCGGGTGGGATTATCCTCATCCATACGGATTAAGTGACTCGCTCACCATAACCTATTGAGCCGGATTTTATCCACATCCTCGTTATGTAGGCTACCGAATCGTCCATCCTCATGTAGGGGGCCAGAAATTCTTCGGAGGATTCTTCTCTCGAACGCGGCCAAGAGTTCGCAATTCTTCTTGCTAAGGACCCAAGACTTCGAGGAATACATGAGGACTGGCAAGATCATTGTCTTGTACAGTAAGAGCTTTGACCCTATGGTGAGACGTTTCGAGCGGAACAGTCTTTGTAAGCTGAAATAGGCTCTGTTGGTTGACAACAACCGTGCGCGGATTTCATCATCGTAGCTGTTATTGGTTGTGATTTTCGACCGTAGATAGAAGAAATTATCAACGGTCTCAAAGTTGTATTCTCCTATCTTTATTCTTATTCTAATACACTATTATTAACTTTATTTGTGTAGATATCGGAACGGGATGTATTTCGAAGCCTAGATTTCGTTTAAATATACCACTGCGATTTTTCAGATATTTGGTTGGACAGGTTCAGAGAACGAGACCTGTTACTTTTTTCGAGCGTCATATTTTGAGCTCTCACTCTCCTACATTTCACCCGATATCAAATATGGGCCCAGTTTCTAATTGAGCCCTTTCATTTGATAACACACATAGCTACATTCTGTGAAGAAAAATGTTGCACCCTTCTTTCGCATGTATGGGGAGCTCCCCTTAAACTTAACACAACCTGATGCTATATGTAAAGAGAACAACATACCACACGGCCACGCCAATTTTCGTGACAATCCGTCCATCCGTTTCCAAATAAATCGGGTGTGACAGGCAGACTGACAGACAGACAGGCGGACAGGCAGACGTCGACTCGATTCTAACAAGGTTTTGTTTCACACAAAGTCTTAAAAATACGATAATACCATATACTGTAGATATCGGTATATACCCTCTATACCGATATGCAACAGGGGGGGGGGGCTACAATATGCAACAGGTCATTAAAAACATGGTGAAAATCATTAGGGTGATTTGCAATAGATCGTAGTTACCTCCTTGGCGGATTTACAAATCTGTCGCGTAGACTTTACCCCAACACTTACCCAATCTCTACCGAACTAAGGAGTACGCACCCGAGTTGAGACGCAACTCCATGTTTGAGGCCCAAAGGTCCCTTTATCGCCTTAGATATAACCATAACCCTCATGAAATTTCCACTACGGGGCCAATTGTTCCAACCGAACTGAAAGTGCATGAACCAGTAAGTTTCATTACCGAAGCCGAAGCTAGGGGCATTCGCGTACTGTGTCACGGCCATCAAGCCAAAGCGAGTACATCATTTCCCGGTGCTACCACGTGGAGGTTCTCTTCGGACACTTGATTTTGCTATGGCCGACAGGGTTGCTGCCCCGTCTTCCTCGCCATCACGTCAAAGTTATTGCAAGGGTTCTGGGATGGCGACAAGGGAAAAAAGGGGACCTAAGGAAGAGCCAAAAACTGCTGCCCAAACAGAGTCACAGACGATCCAAGTGACACCAGATCGTTCGCTATCGATCAACGGCCAAATGAAAGTATGTGAAACAAAGAGAGGGAACCTGTAGGTAATTAATGGACACCTGAAAGGAAAAAAGTCATTCTGGCCGTTCCAGCAAACGTAGCTAGAAACCCGGAAGGAGAAAACATATGTTCAAAGTGGGAACTTCGGCAAGTGAAGCAAACTCTAGGTGAGCTAAGCTCATGAATAAAAAGGTGAAAAGGAAACTAAAGGTTCGAATTCGCTTTGAGCCAATTGTGGGTTGTTTGTGCTCTGAGAGAACAGATTTCACCAAAGAGGTGGTTCAAGTGCGTTGTGTTTAGACATTTCGGGAACATCCTTCAGCAGCATTGGTCGGTGGGATCGTTGTAGAAAGTTGCCAAAGAGTGCAATACGGATCACAAATGCCTATTGTACGAAGGAAAGGAGGGACGTGATAACCGGCATATTACCGGAAGTGGTAAATGTTCGGAATTAAGAAAGGCTACAATGAAAAAATAAGGTTAATTCAATCATTGCAGGGTCGCTCACGACTTGCATGAGCAGACCACTTACAAATCCGAAATGAAGATTGCCATCATAATGAACGTGCGGTTACGAAGCCATACAACATACCATGAGTCAAACCGCTGATGGCTTAATGTGAACAAAAATAAGCGGCGTATTCATTTACAACTGTTACGTGAGGACTTGTTAGATAATCTTGGTTTCGACGGCTACCAGGTAATTACTTTCGAACTTTGAGGGGAGAATACCCGCACACTTAAACCCAAAATCGAAGAGATCGTCAGTATGATCTGTAAGAGCGATGGATTCATGGAGGTGCGGCTAGACAACCCTAATAAGGGAAGCACCTCGACGGATAGAGGTTCCGATATAACGCAAAGCATCGCTAAAACATATGACACGTAGATGTCTAGAAGATGCTTATTCATCCATAGAAGGTCCGAATACTGGTGGAATAGTGGGATGGTTTGACTTGCCAACGAGCCACAAGAACGACTCAGAGGGTGGCAGATTGGATCGATCAGGAACAGCAAACAGCATAGCAATCCAGTTAGGCTAGGCACCAGCGATAGGAGAACTCAGAAAAGGGTCGTTGGACGTATAGATTGAACCCTACCATCGTCGAATGGGTGGAGAGACGGCATGGGGCAGATCAATTATGTATAATCCAACTATACTCCATGATCGCAGCAACCCAGGAAAAACTGCGAAAATTGGAAGGAGTTAGGCAGACGCAGCTACAAACGCCACGTATAGAACGATTTCTGATTTCGAGTAGACGAATTTTTATTGCTGGCAGATATTGGATCCAGTTTTTCACGCCATAACACGGAGGTGGACCGATTTTCTATTTTATCCTCAGTGAGTTCAAATTACTCAAATTATCACTGCCCGCTGACCGAGTGCAGTCTGCATTCCCGTCCCAACGGAGAGAATCGGAATTTACTACACACAAAAACCCAGATACTGAAGCTTATGGGCCGTGTTCCTGTCAATATTTACAGTATCAAAGCGATCTACAAAGGGGCTGGCCAGTAGGTGACCATGTCACGAGAACCTACATAATGGCTTTCCATAGCTCAAAAGAATAGTTATATTTACACACGAGTAACAAAAATTATATTAATATTCCCGCTTGGTGAACATTTCTAACAGTTCACTTGTATCAGCTTCACACGTTGCACTAGACTTCCCCAGGCTTGCGATTTTTGTTAATCACACCAGACAATGAATCGTTTGACTAAGGGATAATTATTTTTGTTTAAGGATTGCGGGAGTCCTAAGTCCGCATCCAGTTGTTGTCAGACCGTACCAATTGGGAAGAGACTTTCTTCCACATTTGTAGCCCACGGAGCCCTCTTTTTTGAGCCAAATACCCGAACAATTTTCAAAAAAGTGATTGATGGTTGAAGACGCGAAATTTCTCTGATCTCGGGGATCTCTCATCGAAAAAGATCCTAGTTCCCTTTACTGATCTAATACCATAGATTCTGTTAAAACGAACCCACGGCTCTTGAACTAGAAATATATAAGGACAATCCTGCAAGAAGCTTTGGCTTCTCCTTATCTACTGGCAACAAGGCTGGCGAAGTTGAAGGACTGTCCTTATATCTTTCTGGTTCAAGAGCTATGAGTTCGTTTTAACAGAATCCATGGTATTGGATCAGTAAAGGAGGCTAGGATCTCGAGATCGAGGGCCTGCGTTCTGATGTCAAAATTGTTAGAAACAACCATATTGAGACAATTCTGTTCCCCCCTTGTTGTGGTCAACTTACAATACCAGGTTAATGTTAAGAGGAGAAACGTCATAGTTGCCTTTGCTTACTTACCCTATGATTCTTTCTGTCCTCCGCCTGCGCAAGAACTAAGGGATATGGTAGTGTATGCAGAATGAAGTGGTCTTGAACTCTTAACAGGTAGTCTAATAACCGCGAACGTAGGATTCGCCCCTACGATCGTGGGGCCAAGAAGAAGTGAAGTAATTGACTTAACAATCTGCACTTCAAAGCTATTAGAGTTGATTAAAAACTGGCGAGTGCTAGATGAAGCCTCTCTCTCAGATCACCGTTACTTAGAATTTAATCTGACTATTGTAAGCGAGCAGTCTGCACAACAAAGACGGAATCCTAGGAGAACGGATTAAACAAAGTTAGATGAACTTCTTGGCGACAACCAGGAGCTCTCTAGGAGACTAAGGAGTCCTTTGGCGATAGAAAATCAATTGAAGACTGTAAGTCATACCCTTTTAAGGTGTTTTGAAAAGGCTTGTCCTATTTCCCGAGGCCAACGCGGTAATGCGGTTCCATGGTGGAACCGAGAACTTCACAGGAAATCGACCAGACGACTTCTAAATCGTGCTTGCAAAAGGAATAAGGAAGAAGACTGGTTAAAGGGTTCATAAAGATGAGTTGGCCAGGTTGGATTCTCTAAGAAAACCGGATGGTACTTCCACGAACTCCAGGGTTGAGTCTATACAGACTTTCTTGGTAGTACACTATCCGGAAGAACAGGTCCCAGAAGTGGTAGGAAGAGAATTTGCGGTTTCTGTAAACCTTCAGAAGGGGAATTGGGACACTGCCAAAGCGGTTGCTGCCAATGAAAAGGCGAGAGCTGCTATAATATTTGAGCACTTCAAAGCATCTGGCATGGATGGCATCTACCCAGTGATGCTAAAGGAGGGTATAGAGCACTTAGAGCAACTTCTAAGAAATATTTTTTTGTAGATGTCTTGTTCTGGGTTATGTGCCTTTTTGTTGGCAGAAGTTTAAGGTGGTCTTCATACCTAAGCCATTGAAAGATGACTATTTAAATCCAAAGAACTTCAGGCAAACTAGTTTAATATCATTTTCGTTTAAATGTTTGGAGAGACTGGTTGAGCACCACATTCGCGGGAACGCGCTAATGTCGCACCCACTAAATGAAAACCAACATGCGTACCAACGTGGAAATTCCTGTGAGTCTGCTTTCCACTCTTTGGTTTTAAAGATAGAGGGCACAACTCTGAAAGGCGAGTACGCGGGAGGAGGGGGAGGGGCGGGGTAGGGTGTTCGTGAACATTGAAGGAGCGTTTGAGTGCACGTCCTTCCAAAACCTCTGTGATGCCACCATGTTGGTGTTGATGAAACTTTAATTACGTGAATCTACGCTATGCTAACGCAGAGACTGCTGTGTGCTCGCTACTTAACAACAGAAGCGACGAAAGTCTGTCCTCAAGGAGATGTGCTATCACCACTTCTGTGGAGTATGTTGATCGAGTCACTACTATGTGAACTCTCACAGACTGTGTGGGTGGACCTTAGCCTCGACATGGGAACTTAGGCATCAGGTAGTAATGTGGATATATGTTGCTATCATTAGGCTGATGTTCGCTTATGCATCCGAAGTATGGTGGGTTAAGTTTAAATAAAAGAGTTTTGGCTGTACACTAGCCACACTGCACAGAACTTACTCAATTTGTAGCCCTCGGATTTGCTTATACAGGGTACTGCAATCAGAGCAACTCATAGACTAATTCGATTAGATTTATTGGGAAACAATGGTATTGGGGGCACAGGGTATTGGAAGTGTTACTTAGACGAACCAGAAGAATGCGCATCAGGATATACTGACGTCTTCTATAGGGATGACTCAAAAATAGACCGGGGTTCTGGAGCAGGAGTCTACCTCTCGAATAAAAACGAGAAGTGAGCTTTTCCCTTGGGGCTTGGGGCAATACGCAACGGTCTTTCAGGCTGAAGTGTATGCGACCCTAAGGGCGGCAGCCTAGATGATTGACGAGTGGTTGAAGGGCAGGTGCATCGCACTCTGTAGCGATAGTGAAGCTGGATTGAGGTCGTTGAGCAGTCCTTTGATCACTTTAAAGATGGTTCAGGAATGTAGAAATCGATTGAACTCTGTTTCTAGATTCAATGCAGTGGAGCTACTCTGGATACCCGGTCATTGTGGTGTGGAAATGAAATCTCGGATGCTTTAGCAAAAGAACGTTCAATTTCTCCTATGCCCGGACTGGAACCAGCAATTGGAGTGTCATTAGCATTGGCTAATGCTGCTATCAAAAATTGGGAACAATAACAGGTGGCTGAGCCCTAATGCTGCTAAACACAGCAAACTTTTCCCATCAGAACCAAACAAACATACTGCAAAATGTATCTTGTCGCAAAACAGGAAGTTTTGCGGAAGTATTGCGAGTATTCTAACTGACGATGATTCACTAGCTGGGCATATGTTCTGAATAGGGATTGTTCAAGATGGTACGTGCCCATCCTGTAATGAGGAAGCAGAATCCACGAAACATTTTCTAAGTGAGTGCCTCGTCTATGGACCCATCAATGACATACGATTTTTCTTGCGGATGTGCAACAAATGCAGCGGGTAGCATTATATCCATTAACTGAAATCCTCCAATCCATAAACGAATCGGGGGAGTCGAGTACAATGTACCAATTTATTTTGAATTCGAAAAACCGGCCTATGAATCCGCTTGCAAAAGGACTGCACAGATTTAACATCGGAATCACAGTTGTTTATCCAGAAGACTTTTCGAACGTTTGAAGTGGTTTGTAAGCAACTAAAATGCGGCATATGTATTTTGGTTTGCATATTTATGAAGTTCAAATATGTTTGTGGCTGGCATTATTTCTTGCACCCCCTTAAGTTTTTTCCTATAAGTTACGCATAATGCCGCTAGGGGCGATATTGACTAATTCATTTTATTCACTACAGTTTGAGGAACATAGCACATCAGCTGATTGGTCGATGTTGGTGTTCTACGTCAAAATTGTTTTGCTGTCATTTTTGCGGAGTTGATGAGGAGTTGTCGGTATCGTAATTAGGAATGGATTTAGAAAGCGAAAGAGTCCTGAAACTCATATTTCCCAAAGGGGTTCCGGGTACGTCGCTCTAATAGCAATTTAAAGCTTTTAGTTGATTTTCTCATTTTCCCCTTAGAGTCACTGGAAAACCGGCCGGAACTCTTCTCATATCTGGAAAAACTTGGCACCTACAAAGTCGAGCAGCTGAAAAAGGAGGAGTCTCGTCTCGAAGAGGAAAATAAGTCAATTATTGAGCAAACGCAGGATTTAGCGATATCAAATTACAAAACCTTCATCCAAACATCTGAATGCTCGCGGCAGATTTTCAATGAGTTCCAGAGGACTGAGACCCGTGTCGATGCCCTCATAGAGAAGTTGCCCGAGTTCAGTCAGAAATGCGAGAAGTTTTTAAATGAAACGAGCGAAATAAATGCGAAAAGACGCCTCAATTCCATAACATTGAAAAGAAATGCGCAGTTGCTGGAAATTTTAGAGCTTCCACAACTGATGGAGCGGTGCATTCGGGAGGGACGGTACGAAGAGGCCCTGGAACTAGCCGCGTATGTGCAGAAGCTGGGACAAAAACATGGTGAAATTCCGGTTATAAATGTAAGAAGAAGGAGAGAACCTAATGACTTTGGAACAAACTAGGCCAGATGTTAGGAATAAATTGGGACTGACAAAGTTGCGTTGTATTCTGAGGGTTTCATGTTATTTTCTGTAACGTTTTCAGAACATTGTGGTCTCCATCGAAGCATCATGGCATACGATGCTCGTTCAGCTTTTGGCTCAGTTGCGGACAGATCTTCAACTGCCCAGGTGCTTACAGGTCGTTGGGTACTTGCGGCGGATGCAGGCGTTCGGCAACGCAGAATTGAAGTTGAAGTTCTTGCAGGCCAGAGATGCGTGGCTGTGTGATGTTTTGAATTCCATTCCCAAAGATGATCGTTAGTCACTAGAGAGTTGGTAGTTATCTTGCTAACCGGTTCTACTTTTTTCAGCTCAACAACATTTGACGAAGACAATCGAGCTAACGAGGATAAACGTTTTCAATATCATCACTCAGTATAAGGCCATTTTCCCGGACGATAATATTCCAACGTCAGCTGGAGATTTGGCGTCGGGCGAAGGTAGCAGGATATTCCACGCTTGGTTGCATAGAAAGGTGAGTCTTATATATACTTTTAATGTTGCGGAAATTCCATTCCGAACCTTTCATTTCAAATTAAAGTATAAGACTTGGTTTCTCACACTCCACTGTGACTCAAGCTCAAGAAAATATTAATCGTTAACGTTAATGATATATTGCATAATGGCTGGATGTAACCTTCAGGAAGTTTGATGATATGATTTCAATGCGCTAATTTTTGAAGACTGCGTTTGCTTCTGCAAGAAAGGCAAAAAGTGGGACAAAATTGTCGATTCCCGTCAAAAGCCTTTAGAAATGGACAGAGGCTAGTGCCAAAGCGTCTTGAGAAGGTTGAAAGTGGGTTACAAAATAAGCTACGTCTTTTATGTGTTTCCCAAGTGAATATTGTAATAGCTTTCAGCAGGTTTCGTCTTCTTACTGCTTTGTTTGCATTTGGGAATTTGTTCGCGAATTCCTCCCCGATACACACTTACGGCTTTAGGCAGTTGAACGTAAGTCTGGGTTTGCGATGAACGTTCTCGTTCTTTCAGATATCTGCACCTCGATTTTAGGCGCTTACTTCCTTTGTCACTATTCGCTGCTTGTGGACTTGCAGGCCAAGTCCTTGATCGACTCCGCAACCACTGTGAAGTCGTCAGGGAAGATTTCAGCCCGCTGCAATGACACTCTTTCGTTAATTTATGAATATTTTACCGACCCACGTACTTCTTCGAAAGTTCAGCAACATAACTAGTTTCTCTAAGCCAGCTTAGCATGGTGTTCAGCACCATATTAACACTACCGACTCCCCTACCTTTTTTAAGGTGCGTTCATTACCAGCGCAGAAGCTTGCTGTTGCCAAGAAAGAGTTTTCTGAGCTCATGAAACGGTATTTGCAGACCTTCTAGCAGCTGTTGTTCACCTCTGTTCCTTACGGTCTCTAAGCCAAACGGCGGATATTACAAGCGTCTAAATGCTCAGATAGTTCCTGATCGATACCCTATTCCAGTAATCCATGACCTCGCGCATTATTTGACAAACTGCCGGGGAGAAGCTACAGCTTCTGAGCACTCAGGCCGTGTTGGCCCATTGTACTCGCCACCCCCGTCTAAAGAAATATTCCGGATTCGTTAATGTATCGCAGGATTTTCGTTAGTGGATGTGATGCTACCCGTCGCAATTGGAGAACATCGGCACCAAAGATCTGACGCCTGATGCGTCCATAGGCGGGGCATTCACATAGGAAATGCTCCGTGGATTCCGCTTCCTCATTACAGGAAGGACACGTAACATCTTGAGTAATTCCCATTCTGAACATATGCCCAGCTAGTGAATTATGGCCTGTCAGAATGCCCACAATACACCTGCAAGTCCTCCTTCTTTTCCACAGGATAAACTTTGCGGTACGCATGTTCGGTTCTGGCAGGAAAAGTTTGGTGTGTCGAGCAGCATTTAGGCTCTGCCACCTGTCATTATGGGAAGCTTGTTCCCAGTTTTTGAAAAGAGACTTAGCCAATGCTACTGATACTCCAATTGCTGGTTCCAGTCCCGGCATAGGGGAGATTGACCCCTCTTTCGCTAAAGCGTCCGAGATTTCATTTCCCTCTACGCCACCGTGACCAGGTACCCAGAGTAGTTCCACCGTATTGAATCTGGACATAGAATTCAAACGGTTTCTGCATTCCTGAACGATTTTCGAGGTGATCAAAGGACTGTTCAGTGCCCTCAATGCAGCTTGGCTGTCATTGCAGATTGCGATGCGCCTACCCTTCAACCGCTCGTCAATCACTCAGTTTGTCGCCCTTAGGATCGCATAAACTTTGGCTTGAAAAATCGTTGCATATTGTCCCAAAGGAAAAGCCCATTTCTTGTTTTTATTCGAGAGGTAGACTCCGGCTCCAGAACCCTCTTCTGTTTTTGAGTCATCGGTGTAGAAGACTTCCGTATATCGCGCCACGCATTCCTCTGGTTCTTCCCAGTCCTCTCTACGCTTGAGGGTAACTTCATGTCTTCTACCAAACAGATGTATAGGGACACGAGAATCGGAAAGCATTGTAACAACTGGAGTCAATCCTCCCAGTAACTCTTCCAATGCTCTGTGCGCCCCATATCCGTTGTTTCCTCATAGATCTAATCGAATTAGTCTATGGGCTGCTCTCATTGCAGTGCTTTGAATAAATATATCCAGGGGCTGTAAATTGAGTAGTGCATTCAGAGCTGCGCCGGATGTCGTGCTCATGGCACCAGTGATACCCAGACACACACTTCTTTGCAGTGCGGCTAGTTTACGGCGAAACCGTGCTTTCTCAACCTTGAATCTAACCAAGGCGTACCATCAAATTAATGCAGCTCCCGAAGGTATTTCATAAACGGCTATTCGTACACCTTTCGGATCCTTCGAGTTCTGGGCACTTGGACCATCTCGTGTGCAACGTTGGACCAGCTCGTGTCCAACGTTCCTTGAGACTGGATTTGTTCTTAACGTTGATAAGTGCAAGTTTCTAAGAAAGCAGGTGAATGGTGGTAAAATCCAACCAGACCCAGCTAAGGTAAAATCATTTCAAGCTTCCCGCGCTTTCGAAAGCCGTGAAGGGAGTTTTTAGACATGTTACACTTCTACCGTCGTTTCTTGCCCAGAGCCGCTCACCATCAAGCTATCCTCAACACTTACTTGTTTGGGCGCAAACAAAAGACTCTTGCGTGAGTGCGTAGCAGAGACTCTCCAGGCATTTAAGGCTGTGAAACAACAGCTGGTTTACACTGCACTCTCGGCATTTCCTTAACTAGATGCACCACTAGCCGTGTTCGTCGATGCCTCAGATACGGCAGTAGGCGCTGCTCTGCACTAATGGGTGAATCAAGCCTGGCGACCGTTGAGCTTCTTCTCCGAACAATTAAACTCTGCTCAACGGAACTACAACGTCGTACGTCCACAGTGTTCACCGAGCGCAAGCATCTCACGTTCACTCTCAAACAGAAACCCGGCAAAGCAACCTCTCGCCAACTTCAGCAACTGAGATCTATCAGCCAATTCACTTCTAATATTTAACAGTATCTGGTAAGAACAAGGTGGTTGCTGATGCTTTATCACGTGTCTCCAAGGTTACAGTTCCCACGGTCGATGCTGCGGCAATCGCTAAGACACAAAAAGAAAACGCAGAACTTTAGAGCCTAACGGCAGATTTCAAGTATGGTTTCAAAGAGGATAGGAACAGGAAAGTACTTCTGTTTCTCCGTGAACAAGAACATCAGCTCTTGGTCCAGACAGCATAACATGTGTCAGATATGCAAGGTCACCAAGCACGTAAGGAGTAGAAGTAGGGGTATTCCCTCGGCCGACCAAGCGCTTTGAATGGTGTCACTTCGACATCATTGGCCCTTTGCGAGAATGGAATGGATTCACGTATTGTCTCACCAACATCGATAGGTTTACGCAGTGGTCTGAAGCAATATCTCTGATTGATATTACAGCACAATCATGTGCTCATTGAGAGTGGACCCCGCGCTTTGGTGTACTAGCCGGAATCATAATAGACCAGGGAATGTTAGGCAAGCTCCTTGATTTCAAACCCCATAGAACAAATGTACCCGCAGTCCAGTGGGATTTTACAAAGTTTGCCCTTACAGCGAGAGGAATTCACGAACAGCTCCGCGGAAATGGTGTACGGGGAGAACTTAGGACTGCCTGCCTACCTTGTGCTCGACACCAGATCGAGTTTAAGTGACACTGATGTGTTGCACCTGCTTAGCGACGCGGTTTTGAACCTGCGACCGCCCTCATCTACGCGTCACTCGACTTCCTCAGTCAGCGCCTTCAGGGATCTTGAGACTTGCTCGCAGGTCTTCATCAGAGTGGATGATGTTCAGCGGCCGCTGTAGGCACCATATGAAGGCCCGTTCAAAGTCCTGAAGCGAAGCCCCCCTCCGTCAAACTCGACGTCCGGGGTGAGCCCAAGTGGGTCTCCTTGTCGAGACTCAAGCCGTTTACAGGGCAACAGATAGCAACGGCAACACAACGCCGGTGGAGCCGTCATCGTCCTCCTTACTGCAAACTCTGCATGTAGAGTCTCCAACAACTAAAGTGTGCTTAGGTTACCGTTGGAAAAAGTGAATAATTATTAGACCTGTATGTATCGTCATTTCGATTTTATTCAGTTCCAGATTTTCGGCCGTTTTGATTCGAGTTCCATTCTGTGGCACGAGTGAGAGTCCATCGATGGACTAGTTATTTAGTTCCCCAATCCACAACAGTTTTCACAGGTGTAGATTTGCTAGTTGCAAGTGTAAGTTTTGGTTTTTAACAAATAGTGATTGGAATCTCTTTCTTGTAAATGTATTCACTTCATTGCCGCTAATACTTTTATCTCCCGCTATTCACTTCAACGTTACTTCATATTTAGTTGCCAGTGTCTTGACGTTTTATTGGCATTCCAGTTTAGATCTGATGGTTGAGATGCAATTAGAGATAGTTGAACGCCAATTTCGAACTCGTTACCCTGGGTTCGAATTCCGGTCGTTGCGGATATTTGTGCCGTTCCGCTGCTAAAGGCTTATTACTTGTGTACATTTAAAACTCATCGCCTTTTTAAGGTTTTGTGTGAAACGAAGCCTTATTAGAATCAATTCAATGTCTGTCTGTCTGTTACACCCGATTTACGGCTAAACAAATTGTCACGAAATTTAGTGAGGACTTGTGGTCCGTGAATCCATACATGGAAAAGGGGGTGTAATATTTTTGTTTACAGAATATGGTCATGTGGAGTACTAAATGAAAGGGCTCGATTAGTGCTTTTCGAAACTGGTCAGGATTTTTGATGTTGGATGAAACAGGGGGGATGCAGGGTGAGTGAGGGGTCAAAATTTGTGCCCCAAAAAATGAAACTGATGTCCTTCCCAGAGTCTATCCTACATAAAAATTAAAAAAAAAATCATAATTGTATATCCATACGAAATTTGGATCATAATGCGCAAAATATGTCCATTCGTCAGCGCATTATTCAAACTTCTACAAGAAAAAACAAATAAGCACTAACGGTTTTGTCTAGGGCAGAGGCAACTCATCAGATGCTGCCTCACTTCTGCCCTGGGAGCAGCGTGACCGTAAGTGGCAACAGATGGAAAACGCCCCTTAATATTTTCGCAAAAAACACGCCAAGGGTGCGAATTATATCCACGTGAAACCGCCAATAGTTTGAGCCTAAGCTAGGCTAAAGCTAAATTATTGTTTAGGATAATGAGGAGTCCTAAGTCAACATCCACTTGATGTTGGGCCGCACCACTTACGGTCACGCTGCTCAAAGGGCAGAGGTGAGGCTGCCTCTGCCCTGGACGAAACCGTTAGTCCCTATTTTTAAATGCTGGGGTGCCATGCCCGAAACGAGGGATCCGTGGACCAAAAAACGTAACAGTAAGTTGCTTTCCATTTGGTCCGGTCCAACATCAAGTGGATGTGGACTTAGGATCCCTCTCACTATCCTAAACAATAAGAAACAAGCCGAGAAACCGGAAGCTGGCCGCTTCAGGTATGAAAGGTTTTGTTTGCATCTTCTATGAGTATATTTGAGTGTAGAACTATCCCATTTGTACGTAGCCCGTTATGCATATGCATTTAGCATGTCTGAATCCCCACTTTACTATGATATTAATATTTATTATAGTTGCAGTAAATTTACAGGGTAAAGTCAACTTTGAGATACTGTAACTTTGTTACTAATCTAATATGATTTTGATCAAACTTGGGGATAATATGCTTCATATTATATGGTAACATACTATTATTAACTTAATTTGAACAGACATCGGTATGGAGAGTATTTTGAGGCCTGGGCACCATATAGAGGCAGTTTCATGAATTTTCTCAGATTTTTCGGTTTGGTAGTTTCTGAGTATGTGTCCGTTAAAGAAATCATCACTTTCCACCCCTCCCACTCCACGCCTTTCTAATCAATCTCAAAACTAAGACCAGCTACGAAAAGTACTGATCGAGACCATTCATTTGATACTCCACATGACTATATTCGGTGAAAAAAAATTGTAAACCCCCCTTTTACATGTATGGGGAAACAAAACCTTAAAAAGAGTTGATCGGCTTCGTTCACCGCCAAATTGCAGAGCACACAGTATGGGAATCGCACCTAATTTGCTGGTAAGCCGTGCAACCAATCTACTTTCTGAGTATATGTTGTCGTCCTCCACGAGCAACTTTCAACTTTCCTCTTCCTTTGCACTTGTAAATCGTTTTAGATTTCTTGCCCACGGGAGTCACTCCCGCGACCATCATCATTACCGATTCGCGGCAGCGAATGGGTAGGCAGACATAATCCGCAAGGTTCCTCGTCTCTGTACTTGCACAAGGCAATTGTCATAGACCCTCTTGATAGTTGCTTCAGTCTAAACCTGCGCGTCATTGAAAAAAACGGACTACTTTGTATTCATGAAAAGACGTAAGACCCCGAACATTTGTGTTCTGTCGATTTAAGGCCGCTATTTGTTGCAGTTTGGTTTACTCGAGAAAGCTCATCTTCAAGTCGAGGGTCAATTCAAGTCACTTAACTGTTGGTTTTGATTTTTTAATAATCTCACCGATCTATAACGGATGCAGGGTCTTGATTTTAATTCAGATGCGCGGATACGTATGTGTGTATCATCATGTGGTAATGGGCAATGTTTCTTTATTTAGGATGAACACAGTATTACTGTCGTTGGTATGTATGTTATGTACATATGTGTATTTTGGACTTTGGCAAAATATGAAGGAATATTTTGTATTTTTAGTTATGTACGAATGGGAAACTATACATAGAGACTTCTTCACATAAGGGGAACACAAAACCTTTATATCCGAAGCTATCAGCATCTCGACTGGTTTCATCTGTGGCGGGAAGGTTGGCAATAAGAATGCGAAAATAATACTAATTAGATACTACGCCTTCTATTTTGGTAAGTAGTTCGACTCCGTTCGACTTCACCCATGTAAGAACTAACACCGCGCTATACTGTAGTTTGCACATGAGATGAGTTTGAAGGACCTCGTTACTTTCCCAGTATTTTGGTCTTATCGGACCAAATTACCTGTAAACCAATAAACAAATTTTGATTTCTATAGAAACAAAGTAAACATTTTAATTTATCCAATCTCAAGTAGTGCAAGATTCATACTTTTTCAAAAAAAATCTGTGGGATTTTAACGCTCGACTTCTCATCCACGAAGACGAGCAGCTGAAGAGGTGAAGGAACTGGCGGTCTCTACGCAGGAGGGGCATCCCGAAGAAATCGTTATGATCAGAGCGACATATCAGGGCGCGAAATGCCTCACCTCAGAGGAATTTGAGGTGCAAAGTGGGATCCGCCACGGTTGCATTGTGGCGCGGTAGGATTCGCGACATTCGAAATTCAGTTTAGAACTCGCCACAGGAGTGGAGAGCAGAGTGCCATGAATTGGCGAGAGAATATCACAGACAAAATTACATTTAATACTTCATTATATAACTTTTTGGTTAAATTCCATTAATTTACTTTTACAATTAATTAATAGTAGGAGTTGAAAACGTGTCGTAGACAGAATACCAGCGACTATTTTTCGAGCTGGTATACGGGGAGAACCCGAGACTCCCAAGTGATTCGGTCTTCGACAAGAGATCGGGTCTCACAGAGTCGGGGGTTGGTGCGTCTGCTGAGAGACAATCTCCGACGCATCAAGCCCACTCCTCCCACCCAACACTCGTCCGCACCGGTCTGTGCGGCCAAGGAACTAGACACGTGTACACATGTCCTGGTCAGGACGGATGCTGTCCGGAAGCCGCTGCAGCCTCCTTATGAAGACCCGTACCGTGTTCTCGAGCGGGGAGAAAATTTCTTCCAGCTCGAGATCTGTGGACATAAAATGGCGGTCTCCCTGTCCAGGCTAAAGCCCGTGTGCGCCCTAAAACAACGGCGCGTTTGCTTCAAGGACTGATGGGGAACACAGTTCCGGATTCGGTCGCTGAAACGCCTCGGTTTCACGTTAAAGCATCTTGTCATCGATATTACTACTTCTCATCGTTGCACTTCATGAGTTCTTGACCGAAGGATGTGAAGGATTTCATTGGACAATGATATCTTTCCTCAAACACCTCGACTACCTTTGATAGCATCTGTTTGGTCTCTCATTAGGCGATGGACCTTGGCCATATAGCTCTGGATTGGAGAAGGAAGGCAAATATGGTCGGACTGAAGATAAATACGAACAAAACCCAGGTTCTCAGTCTGATGGATCATCTCACTCGCCCTATTTGCATTAATGGGCATTAAATAAGTGATAACAATTGGCGTTGATTGGATTAGAAGTTTTTTAGTAATTGTGTCCACCGCAAAGGCCGCGCAGCGCCACTCAAGTCTGTATTGCTGCCTACAAAATCATATAAATATATTTTGACAGGGAGTGCAGCTTGTGGCCGTGTCGCATCACGTAGCGTAGATACGACTGTACCTTAAAAGTTGATTTATTTACATCGAGTCTTCTTCTGCAGGCTCCAAACATCGATTCGATGCTGGCTACAAGCCACTATTGCTCCTTTTCGAGCGCTATAAATATCCATAACCTCGGGCACAATGCTTCGATCGTTATGAAATTTAGTGTGAATACTCTTGAGATAATGTAGTTAAACAATGTGCAATAATTTTCTCGATTCTGCGGCCATCGCTACTGTATACCTATAATCCTTTGTCCGCGCTAGATTCACCTTCCTTATCCCTATGTAAAATCTGAAAATGCAGGTGTATCAACACCAAAATCAAGTTGAGACCGTTCTTTGCTAACGTTTTTTCTGTGCTGCTATATGAAAGTAGCATATTGACCGCCACTAATACTCAAAAGCTCCAAGCCTTCGTCAGGGTACCTGGCTGCCCTGATGCTATTTCGAATACGGAACTTGGTCGTCCAACAGACCAGTTACACATGGGCGATGTGATCACAAGGTGGAAGTGGCAATTGATAGGTCAAACAAGAAGGAGCGATAATTCTATTGTTGGCTGCTCTTCCAAGATGGCTGACAAGTGGGACGCATCAAGAGCATTTGGCGCAGAACAATAGAAGTGCATTTCAGCGGACGATGTCCGATGGCGCGTACGCGTGGAAGACCCGCTATGCTCAGCAAGGAATGAATGGCAACCATATATATACCGACTGATATATGAAAGAATTTACGAAAAGTGCCCATTACGTTCTAAGGGCCATTCTCGAACAATATTGTGGTGAATTTAAGAGTCACAACATGAATATTTTTAAAGTCCCAGATGCCATTCACTATTGAACTCACGTTAATAGTGAAGAAATTATCTCACTACGCAGATGAATTCCAGCCCCCTGCACAAATGCGTTAGCTATCGTGTGGACCAAACTTTTGGAACGGTCACGAAAAGTCATCAAACATTATCAAAGCCAACCTGGATATAAATTCCGCGCATAACTCAATGGAAAGGAAATTATGATTGATATCGTGACCCTCAAATGTAATAAAGTCATCAGTCTTTCAGCTCTCCCTGTCTCCTGGTAAGACAAGTGAATGCTTCAACGTCAATATGGAGTTCCGTAATTTTGTTTACATGGTTGGTAACGACCGTTAATCAATCTTTGATTGAATCAATTTTAGCTTTTAGATTTATTATTTAACTCACACTTTTTTCATTCTTCAGATTGACAACTTCCTACAAACACTGGAAATGGATTTGCAACGTGGAGTTTCATCATTAGATGCTGTTCTCGGTCAATGTATGTATTTCGGACTTTCATTCAGCCGTGTTGGGGCTGATTTTCGTGCACTAATGGCACCAATTTTCGTGCGTGTAATTTTGCAAAATTTCAATAACCACATAAGAAAGGTGAATCAGGACTTCGAATCAGATCTTGAAAAGTACACTCTCATCAATAAAGTAACTTCCGGAATCCATCGTCGCAAAGAAGAAATCACTCCAACAGATTCATATTCTCCGCCGGAAACTCTTCTTGATTATCATCCACTAGCGTCGTTATGTAATGGATACTTGAACGTATTGAATGATCTACGTTTATGCGCTCCCATCTCTTTGGCAATTGATGTTACGCGAACATTAGAGAGCTCGCTTAAGACAGTGGCGAAAAATATTTTATTGTTTTACAAGCAGGAGCAACAAGCTTTCACTGGAAATGAACGCGAGAGTTTTGTGAAGCTTTGTTCCTGTTTCGCATACGATTTGATACCATACATCCAGCGCTGTGTCCACGCAATTTTCCCACAGTCTACACTGACCAATCATCTTGGAATCAATTTGATAACACTTCAAAAGGAGAAAATAACATTTTTTGATCAGAAAGATATTCTGGACCCATTAAAACATCTGCTTCCAGATAAAATTGACGTTATTTTGATGCAAACACAAGAGGCAGTGTTAACAAGTGTCTCGGCGCCTGTTGTAACAACAGTACAACAAGAAACGTAGATTCGTTTTTATTACATTCAATATTTTATTTATATATATTGTATTATATTCTGATTAATAAAATTAAAACAAAACCTAATGAGATTTCTTCTATTTGCAAGGGCTAGGTTAGATCTGCTCTTTCTGAAGTTGAGTAGTAATCGGCAATCCTGACAGGAGCCCAGAAGATGCAATGGATTATCGAATATGCCCTTCCTATATAAAACTTGAGCTGCATAATATGATATTTTGATTTATTCCAACACTTAATCCGTAATAAGGGCAATATCTATGGTAGAAAAAGAAGGCGTAGGCTAGGACGCCAGACAGCTTTTAGGGATGTCGAATTGGTGGACCGGGATATCTGGAGTTCCTTATTAAGGCAGGCCTAGACCGGATACCGGTTGTTGCGCCGTTGATGACGAAGTTAAACCTGCGCATTCAGTTTCTACTGGAGCGATGTGGCTCGGAAAAGGCGGCAATCCTCGAAGACATACATAAATGAAGTGGTGTGAGAGGATTTGGTCTCCAAATAACGGCAAAGCCTGCTCAGAGATGATCAGAAAACAATAACACGAGCGAAATTTCATATTCGCATGGCCGTCTATGATTCTTGCGTTGTTACCGATATTAATAGGCGTTTGTCAAGCTCAGATAGGGTAAAATAAAAACAATTCATGTATTCATTTTGTTATTACGTAGTTAGGGAAAATGGGTCCATTTTTTTAAGAATAAAAAGATAAATGGTTTTACATACATTATGTGACAAACTTATGCACAAGCAGGACCTTTTGAGGTGAGTTTATCATCTTGATACCGCGATAGATGAGCTACATCATCCAGTCTCATTTCAAACAGAGGAAGAGTTACCACTAGTCGGGGATCCTTTTTCAGAGAAACTTCCGAGTTATTCTGACTTATTAGTGGTGTTACTGGGGATAGCCTTAGCACCGGGTTCTGATCTAAAACTGACATAGGGTTAAAATAATTGCATCAACCTTCTCACCTTCATATCTGGCCATCGCGCGGGTTAGATTCCGTTTCGTTTTGTGCTTTCTTGCTACGTCGTCGTTGTTTCACCAACGAATGTACACTACTAGGATTAAGTTAACGACTATAATATCCAGGAGATGGCAATATGCGATCTCCCGCCGTACAAATTTGTGCCTCTGTATGTTCTGTGTGGAGTAACCAAATCTCCCATCAGGCGTATCCCTTCCTTTCGGATAAATGTCTTCATACACGCATCCGAAGAGAGAAGAGTAAAAGGCCCACGTGGATAAAATATGGTTATCGGAAGGATACTCAGAAATAAACCGAAAATGGAAGATAATGGGGGCGATTGTTGGAAGTAGGCAAGCGTTCTCCCGGTACTCGATATCTAACGACCGCAGTGCTTTGACTACTGTGGCATCATACGTTACAAGTGCACCTGCGGACTCGTTTAGAAGAAGCTGGATTCTTCATAGATCTCCACTCTTATAATCAAAAGCCCCCGCGATTAAAAGTGCTACCTCCAATGAAACCAAGAATTTATAGCGCCTAGCTACCAGAGCGAGGTAAGAAGCAGTGAGCTGTGAGAGCAACAAAGTCGTATAGCATTGCGAACTTATCATGGAACACTGGAATAATCACCAGAATATAAGAGTCATGATAAGTGACATCAGGTTGGCGTACGGCAAGGCCCAAGATGGAAAAGTGTGAGCACATCGGACGAAAAAGTAAGCCTGGCAACACAAGTGACGCCCATTAAAAACCGGAGAAGGGGCAACGTGAATGGTTGAGCGAACCAACAGCAGCAAACACCCAAGAAAATTGAGCAAGTGAGAAGGACAGTTAAGGCTGCCGGCGAGATTCACGTAGTCGCGTTTCCGGAGAAAAAAGGGGATGATGTGAAAGCCTGGAGAAAGTTGGCACATCGGAAAAGGGAAATCAAAGGGGGGGGGGGGGGTCGTCTCCAAACGTGATGAAGGATCATATACTGACTTTCTCAGGAGAGCGAAGGCAGAGATAACGTTAGCCGCATTAGATGGTCCTAAAAAGGAGAACTTATGTTGGAGCTCAAGAAATCCAAGGAGGTAATCGCGTACAAATTTTTAGCTCAAATTGGAAAGTCCTTAGGACAGGCAGCCTAAGCGCTAGCAGCCCGAGGTTCACGTGGCCTTGGAAAAGGAGTTTGGTTTGATCGTACTTGAAGAGTCAACGACAAGAACCGTGTGGAAAACTTATGTGGGATACAAACCGCAAACATCAACCTAACAGTGAATGCAGCACTCAAACCGTGTGCAGGAGGAAATGTAAGAATAGGCCGGGTTACGTGTGCCGTAGCGAGGAAGTGCCACTGAAACGGTGCTTTAGATGCCTTGGCTTCGGTCGTATCGCGAAGGCATGTACTAATTTGGATGATAAGTCGAAGCAATGCAGTAGATGCGGAGCGGAGGCCACACCAGCGAGGGCTGCTTAGCTGAAACAAATTATACATTGTGCGAAGAGAAGGACGGTGTGGACCATCGGCATATTTCAGGCGGCGGCAGGTGTCCGGAATACAGAAGAGTCCTCAAGAAAATCTTGGGTTAGGTTGATACAAATCAATCTCAAAACATCCACGAAAAAGGTATCGAAGTGGCGATAATTGACGAGCCATATCGAAATCACGGTGGTGGCATTTGGGTCCTAGGAAGTAATGGTGCACCCGGAGGAGGGATTCATCAAAACGAAAGTGAAAAGAATAGCTAGGCTCCACCGTGCAGAGCACTACACTTTCCAAATATGAGCAAATGATGAATGCTCTGATTCTAGACGCGAGCGGACGTTGACCGAAAATCATAACAGAGAATGAATGGAACAGAATGGACAACGAATTCTACTCGAAGCATTCGCGGAGCGAGGCGTGACGCTTGCGAATGGCGGGGTCTATAATGGACCTGACATACGTAAGCACAGCTTTAGTGAGAAGAGTGGCTTGGTAAGTAAGCGAGAATATAAAGATCAAGGGCGACTCGCGGTGAACTTATGCGGCGTTCGAGTTCGATATATTCCTGAATGGCACAACCATCGAAAAAGTCACCTAGATCATAGGGTGATGGAAGCATGCGATGCTACTATGCCCAGAAGGCGACCACTCCTTAGTAGGCAATCCAACTACTGGTGAGGCAACGAAAGGGCCTTAACAGAGTCTTAGTCGGTAATATCATACCGCCCGATCTGCCTGCCAGTGGAAAAGATCATAGAGAGGATCATCTTCAATAGACTGTAATTAATCGCCCAAAGCAGCAATGGTTTGTCGGAGCGCCAGTAGGAGTTTCGGCGGTGAACCTAGCAAAACGCGCACATTTCTTGATATTTGGCGAATCTGATCGAGAATTATCTCTCAGATAGAACTTTCTAGAGGAGGACCAATGGGTCTCTTACTGTGGAATGTCATGTGTAATGAAGTGTTTATACTCCGCCTCTTAGAGGAGGGTATGAATGTCGGCTTTGTCGATAGCTTGGCTGTAGTTGTCGCAGCAAACCACCCCAAGGATGTAGAGGTCAACGCGAAAGAGACAGTGAGAACCGTAAAGACTTGCGTGAGAGAGGCCAGGCTGACACTGCGAGTGCAAAAATGGAAGCGGTCTTAATAAGGAACCGTAGAAAAAAGAACACTGTGAAGCAGGACGTCGGTGGACGTGAGATTGCTTATCTTAACTTGATTTCTCACGGGACATCGAGGATATCCCCATTACCTGTACAGGTTTAAATTGGATACCCCACCGGGTTGTGGGAGGAGAAACCTAGAGGAAATTTTAGGAGTGATGCTGGGACCATTAAATCTCGTGCGGAACATGCTGACATGTCAAGAGGATCGGGATGTGATCAATTCTGTGATCGGGTTTATCCAGAGCAAACTGCCAAAAGCAGAGGTGATCAGAGCAGCACTGTTACGAACGTCGCGCATAGCAAAAGGGAGGACAAGCAGGGGTGAGCTAACTCCGCCCGGTGATGTAATGCCCCATATAAATTCTACGTGCCGAGGGGAAGTCGGGGATGGTTTAGTGGGTAAGGAGGGCTGCTTTTGAAAAAAAAGACAGGTAATGACCCGGTTTTAATACGGCTTTGTTTTATACAAAGGCTGATTATATCTCTGGGCTGCTGGAATTCACTTACATTTTCAAATCTAATACCAGACCATATTTTGCGGCTAATATATTTTTTTTCCATTCAAGTGGATTTGGTTTTAATGGTACATATTGACGATGTATATGTGGTCCTAAAAGGAGGATCATCGAATCATCGATCGGAGGTGTTATGATCGCGGCAATCTATGACACCTGCTCAGCACTTTGTCACCCAAAGGCCGTACTTTGTACAATTCCCTTTCTATCTCGAGAAGTGTCTCGATAACGAGATGAAGATTGTTGTGAAGCTCGGTTCTTTGTTTCCCTAACAACTAGTGTACACGAATCATTATTCCAGTATAGTTTGGTTTGGGGATATCTCAGTGTGTCCATTATTATTTGTTCATCGATATAGGGAATCATTTCTACATCTATATATTGATTTTAAATGTCGTTTTTAGGTTGCGTACAGGTTAGTTTGATCAGTTACCCTTTCCCAGAACGAAAGCCCCAAAAAGAAAGTCTCCAATAGCCAAAAAATTAAAATCAAATATCTGCAATATCTGGGTCGTGTTAAATTTCGTAATTTTAAAGTTAGATATAATAATACAGACAATTGACACTAGAATACCACAAACACTTTCTAATGGTGTTCTTTGTAGAAATTTGGTAAGGATAATTAAATCAAAATCTTATTTACTAACTTACAATTTGTTTGCGGACAGCAGTCACAACAAAAACAGAAAAAACATAAGCAAAAAATCCCGTGTCTTACAAAGCACCAATAGGATAACTATCTACATTTTTTAATACCTGACACCTACTTGAATGATATTTTACTGTCACTATTTCAAACGAGATGCCATTGCGTGTTACATTTAGATAAGTGCGCAGGTGCACATACATATCTGTGTGGAGATTGAGGCTGAAAATCCGATTGGGATGAATCCCACATGTTGCAAACATTATGCCGCCTGTTTGACGATCCCGGCGGTGCGTGACTGCAACAGACAAGTTGGTTTGCCAGGCAGCCGGAACCAGATCTGACCCCGGGCTGAAATGAGAATCCGGTGAAAACACACAACGACAGCTTAGCGGGTTGGCTCGCGCCGACCACAAATAGGAACGATTTGAACGATGTCCTGGTTGTATTATTCTTATCGGCGCTGGTTTTATTTTTTCGGTTGAAACATTCTGTTGCTTCCCATCAACGTCGGCGGTTAACGACACGATGCGTACTAGTGTTCGACCGACTCCAAGAGTTTTTAACGACGTCGACCCGCAGGAAAACTTGACGAGGTCTTTATGCAAGAACGGCATTCTGCTACTGCGATAGACAATTGGGGGTAGATGAAGTTCTAAAATGTACTCCTGCAAGTTATTAAGGAACTTGCAGTGACTAATATTGTAGTTACTGTCGACCATGCATTGGTTGGGTAACCGAAGAGAAATCCCGAATACTAACTAATTCGGTAGGGTTTTCACACAAGACCTCCTTAACCCTATCTCGCAGGCGAACCAAGATTGTAGGTAGCAGCTGCACCCTATTTACTTTGTCTTTATGGTATATTAGAGACGTTTACAGCGGTCGGTGTCTACGTTCGGTCGCTCTGTTGAATCCCAGATGATAGGGCTTAGTACGGGTACGTTTACATCCAGTTAGACTCACTAAGACCTGAACAAGGCGGACTCAAACTGTCCGCCCTGATCGGTGGAGACACTTCTCGGTGCACCATAGCGAGAAATTCAAGTTAAGTAGAACGTTTCACCGCCGACTCCGCTGACTGATCCTTCAGCGGGCAGGCCACAAGCCAAGAAGACTATACAAAGGAGCACGGACTTTCAATTTGCACCCTTCGGGTAGGGACGAGGTTGGTAAGTGCCCCGAGATCCGTGTATATAATATATTGTTCTAGTGATGTCGCTTAGATGGTTTTCTTGTGTGTGTTTTCTCATCTTACCTCAGCAGGAAATTGATGCATCTCTTTATTTCCTCGTCACTTCCTAGGAGAGCATTGCGGGTGTTTGCTTCCACGAAACTTCTCATAGAGGAATTCTGAAGCATCCTTTGTTCACTACTTCTATTACTGATTAAGATCTAATATCATTAATCCGAAATGAGTCGTTAAAGAAACTTTGCCTTGGGTTCCGCTGGAATGTGGGAAGCCATAAACAGGTGTGCAATATCTGTTGTTATGACAGATGCTGCCACGTGCTCGCAGCAATTCGCAAAGAAAAGGGATGCGCATTAGAAGCCATCAGAAGAGATGCAGCAGGGTCGGTTTGAAAGGTAAGATGCAAGCTATGAAACAAGTGATGTGGGAACGCTGTGCCGAAAGCTTTAGCAAAGTCCGTGGAAATAGTAAGCACTTCCTGCAGTGAATTTAGACATTTGGCCACAAAACTGGTAAAGTGGAGGTTGAAGGCAGCGGAGTAAGGCTTAACAAAAGTTATCAAAGTGAGCGAACAATCAGTCACTGACATACCTCTCCAAGATTTTGCAACAAGAGGAGAGGAGCGAAATGGGACGGTGATTATCAGTAAGAGTGTGATCGGCATGTTTATGAATGGTGATACTGAAAGCCTCTTTCCACAGCTCAGAAATATCGTTCTCTTTGAGGCTGTTGTAGCAAAAAATTGTGGAGAAGGGGAGGCAAATAGACTAACCAATTTTAAGCAAAAGTGTCTAGCTTGACAATGAAGTACTCGACAAAGAGAGGGGTAAAGAGGGGGTGGTGGAAGATACGGGGCAGGCTACATCCATTAGTAGAAGAGAGATGAGGGAACAGAGGGAACATGGACTGAGGAAAAACAGTGGCTGAGTGAATCACAGGATAGTTGGGGGGAGTTAGAAGAGGAGCCAGAGAATTTAATGAAAGGAGGAGATAGCTGGGCGGACTGCGGGAGTTGTGAATGTGGCACCAGAATGGTTCGAGGTTTCCGCGCTCCAGTGAGCCTTCAACACTGGCCAAATATGCCTTCCTGGACTTACGTATTAAGAATTTGACCGAGCAGCGCAGATTTTTGAATAAAATGAAGTCAGCCTAGGTTCCAGAAGACTGGAACGTTCTCCTTTCAGTGAGTTTTTGACGATTTTTTTGTGGACTCCAGTACCAGGAATGTTCTCCTCTCAGTGCGTTTTTGACGATCTTTTTTGTGGAATCCAGTGTGAACCAGACCAGAGTAAGAGCGAAGCATGTCGGGTTCTGCGAATTATATAAAGGAGTACTTAACATTTGTGAGTCGCTTCGGTCACGCTGCTCCCAGGACAGGGTGAAGGTAGCGTCTGATGATTTGCTCTGCCGTGGTAAGAAACTGTAAAGCCGTCTTCGCCTAACATTTTCGAAGTTTGAGTGCTAAGCCCTAAGCAAGGAGTCTGTGGATTAAAACAAGAGGGAGTAAGTTGCGCCCCATTTAGTCTGCTCCGACATCAAGTGGATGCGGACTTAGGACCCGCAATCACCCAAATGTTCGGCTTTTTGGTCGTTTACCATCGACTTCGATGGTCAGATCTATCTTGGCAAGTGAATTGTTGTTAGCACGAATTACGTGATCGTACTATCGAAGTCGCTTCTCTCGTAATTTTCCACCATCGGTGCAACCTCGTATCGATCGCGGATATCCTCATTTCGGTTGTGATCAAAACGTGTCACATCATTAGCCCAACGAAACATCTCCGTCTTCATTACCGCAAAACGCTGTTCATTGCCTTTTATAGTAGGCCAACACTCAGAATAATAGAGGACGACAGGACGGACAACATTGCGGTAAATTTTCGATTTGAGACGTTCTTTGATATGCCGATCACATAGAACACCAGTTGTGGAACGCCACTTCATCCAAGTTGCGTTAACGCGTGTTCTCCATTGGCTGATAGCGTTGACCTGAGGTATTTAAATCGTTCAGTTCTGGATAGGTCACTCCCGCTGATAACGATTGTGCCTGCTTTATGGGGATCGGTCGTCAAAAATTCAGTTTTATTCAGATTCAATCCGAGACCGAGAGATCATTTTTACTATTAGACGCTAGTTAAACATCATCTGCATAAAGCAGTGTGTAGGGCGCTGGACGTTGGATGTCCCGTATGATAGTGTCCATAATAAGAGCAAAGACGAATGGTGAGGGGGCACTTCCTTGATAAACACCAACAGAGGCACGAAATGCTTTTGATACACCCGCCACACTTCAAACTTTAGTTTTCGGATCGTGATTGACCAATTGAACTCACGCACGAGGTCTTCTGTTTTGTGGTGTGTTGTCGTAGAGCATACCAGATGAGTTCGTCTGGCACACGGTCAAACGCTTTCTACAGATCCAGAAGTGCAATGTAAAGAGGGCGATGCTTTTCACGGTGTTTTTCGATGAGTAACCGTGCAGCGTGTATTGCGTCAGTAGTTCCACAGTTCTTGAGAAACCCCGGTTGATTCACAGTTATTTCAACAATTTCGTGAATACGGTTGTCAAGAATGCGTTCAAAAGTCTTCATTCTATGGGAAAGTAACCGGATCGGACGATAATTTGAACATTCTGCTGGACTACCTTTCCTATTCCATATTGGAACTGTAGTACTTTTTGCCAGTCAGATGGTTTTCTACCTTCCCGAATAACCCGATTAAAGAATTCACTGAGCCACAGTGTTCGGTCCCAGCTCTTCGCTTTATAGAGCTTGGATGCGATGTTGTCAGGTCCTGGGGCTTTCCCCGTTTTATTGCCTCCTCGACTTCAGTTTCGCTTATGGGTGAAACTGGTCGAAATGTCGGCAATGATTGTGGAAGTGGAGGATGAGCAAATTCTTCAGTTGAAATCTGCTCGAGGTATTCTCGCCATCTATCCGTCGCGGCTCGACGGTTGGTAAATAAAGTACCGTTCTTGTCATTCACGCAAAAGAAGTATTCGATATCCTGTATGCGTTCATTTCGGCTTTTGGCAAGTCGAAACGATCTTTTTCGTGATCCCGAGTGTTTAGTTTATCGTAAAGAGTTTTGTAATGGTTCGCTCGGGTGACAGCGATCGCTTTCTTTACTTCCCGGTAGGCATTCTTATAAATTTGCCAATTTGCCAATTTTTCACGGACCTTCATTTCAACGTAGTTATTCCACAGCTAAGTATCTCGATTGACGTACCGCTTGCCTGGCTTACTGACCCCGATGGTTGCAGAGGCCGTTTTGTGGATCGTGTCTTTCATTTGGTTCCACGATTCTTCCACATTTGATGATTGGCAATCGCGGAAGTGAGATTATTTCTTCTTTCTTCTCACGAAATCGCCACCATTCAATGAGCGGCGAGCCAGTGCATTCCTCACGCTGTTTTAACGGTGGCTTAATTCGCTGGGTGTCCGGATAGCTGAGTGGTTAGAGCGCAAGGCTGTGTACGGAAGGTCGCGGTTCAAATCTCACTGGTGGCAGTGGAATTTGTATCGTGATTTGACGTCGGATACCAGTTGACTCAGCTGTGAATGAGTACCTGAGTCAAATCAGGGTAATAATCTCGGGCGAGCGCAATGCTGACCACATTGCCTCCTAGTGTACCGTTACGGTCTTGAATGAAGTGCTCTAACACACTTCAAGGCCCTGATCCAACATGGATTGTTGCGCCAACGAACGGCAATCATCGGCGGATGCTGAGATGCGATGGTCTCATAGGGAACGACTTTGCAATCAGTGATGGTAATAAAGTGTCGACCTCTTATGAGAATACAGTCGATTTGCGTTTTACTGTTCCCACTATAAAATGTAGGAAGATGAGACAGTGGCTTGATGAACCATGTATTCATAAGTACAAGGGCATGGGTTCCCCAAAATCGATTATACGCTTGCCACCCTCATAGCGCGCTCCAAATCCTTTTCCGCCATGGCACCTGTTACCGTTTGCCTTTTCACCCACATGACCATTAATGTCGCCGTGCAATAATAATATAGTCGTCAGACAATAGCACCATATTGAGTGTGTGGGTTACCAAAATAGAGAAGTTTATAGGCATTTTTACCGCATTTGCGTTCAATGTCGCAGCTTTTGGCACCACACCATCGGATTTCTTGCAGAGTGCAATGCGCCTCTCACGATGGGCTCTTTCCAGTTAGGGTGCCACCATTTTGCGTGCAGACACGTATTTGCTTTGTTCGGACTAACTTACTTACGTCCTGACGCCGTCCATGCGTCACGAACCCTTGCCCATTTCTCGACAGAACCGGGGCCCTTCCTGTAGCATCGACTGAGGTGGATGAACTAGCATTTTTCCGAGGCCTGTTACTCGATCCGATCATCTTGTTTCTAACGACATTGGATGTATTTTCCTGGTTGGCTTGTCGCGGGACCTTCCATGAAGAGAAATCAGGTAGTATTTAGCATAGTGAAATTACTACAACAGCACTTTATTTATCTCTTTCCCTGACCTTAGCATTTTATTGTTATTTACTTAGGATAGTACAAAGTACGTTGCCTCAAACCCTCCTCCTTTACCTGGGATTGGGACCAGCAGACTATGTTAATAGTATGGCTGAGTTTTTAAGTGATTTCTGGAAAGGTTAAATTTGGAGGGCGTGAGTGGAGTTATCGAGGAGGAAAGGAAGGCCGGGAGTAGTAGGCCAAGAGTGCATAGGAAGATTAAAACGGTTAGGACTTCCGATAAACTGACGAGGAAATCTTCCTACACAGAAGTGAGGCTGAGGTAAGGAAAATATGCTCAGGCTATGATAAAGGCGCATATGATTGACGGAATGACTCGTACGGTGACATAATCTAAGGTGGAAGTGGAGGTGGAGGAGGAAAAGATGGTTTCGTCACGGATAGGGGACCTATCAGCTATCAGCGCAACGACTATATGCTTAATTCACCTCGAAATGTGCAAAATATAGGCATAAGAATTCGATTTCAATTGCAAAAATGCAAAAGTCAATAGTTTGTGGTCCGTTTTGATCATAGACCGATCTCCTTCGAGTAAGGGCTGGAAACGTAGGATGCCATTGTTTATCGCAAGGAGTACGCGAAGAGTACGGATAACGAATATCGCTCCGAAGTAATTCAGCTGAATTGGCCAGATCCCCGGGCGGTAAGAATAGTAATAGAATTTGTTTCCTTCTGCCAATATTTTTGTATAGTTTGATTGCCAGGGCATTGGGTTCAGTTATTAGGAACCTAGACAAAAATGTAAAATCCAAGATAACTAATCTGCCTATCAAAGGTTTAAAGCCTGGCTTAACCGCCTTGTCATAGAAGACTAATAATAATAATAATCGTTGGCGCAACAATCCATGTTGGATCAGGGCCTTGAAGTGTGTTAGAGCACTTCATTCAAGACCGTAACGGAACACTAGGAGGCAATGTGGTCCGCATTGCGCTCGCCCGAGATTATTACCCTGATTTGACTCAGGTACTCATTCACAGCTGAGTCGACTGGTATCCGACGTCAAATCACGATACAAATTCCACTGCCACCAGTGAGATTTGAACCGCGACCTTCCGTACGACAGCCTTGCGCTCTAACCACTCAGCTATCCGGACACTTTCACTTTATTGAGACCTGCTAATCAGAAGGCCACTCACATTCTATTGAGGATGAGATGAACCCAACACTCATACTGAGATGAATTTCACCTCATGACGGCACCCCTCAAAGGCGTAGAGTGTGGCCAGCAGGGTTACCTCGTCAATGTCTTTTAGACGTCCCCGTGGGTTGGAATTAATTTAACGTCGAGATAGCACTAAAGGCAACTCTCCTACCCCAGATCGCCCCTAGTTAAACGCTCATTCCATTTGGATTACCCTTTCCTCACTGATCCGTTCTTGCACAGCTCACCTCCACCCTTAAAGTCTTCCAGCCCCGGAGGAATTTCATGAAAGGTCCCTTTTTAACATGTCATTGTCCTCCTCTGTCATCTCTGACTTCCATTTCAACTTCCTGCATTTCCCGACCTGAATATCAACTCGAAGCGTTGAAGTTGCAATGAAATAATTTTATACTTTTCTATTATTCTTCGGATTGTGACTCGACGAGTTAAAAGTGGATAAGTTTTCGCAAATGTCTGTGGACATATATATCGCCGTCTAAATTCATCACGATGTTGATGATTTTTATTAAATGGCAAATTATTTTCGTTTTAAATTATTTTCGTTTGCATGATCATTCAATCTCACACACGGAGGTAAGAGCAAATGTCGCCCCAACGGACCATCTTGCTTCAAATTGCTTATTAGCAGGCGTTAGGGTACCTGGTGGGTGTCGAGTCCAAATCGACTCTCTCCACTTCCCGGGTGACGCAAGCCTCCGCCTCTCTCACGTTCTGTTCAAACTCTGGGAAACCGTAGTAAGTTTTGACGTATTCATCATCGAAGGGGACCTCAACGTTAGCAAAGCGCTCTTCATTCCTCATTGGAACATTATTAATGGGAGGGTCCCAATTTTTCCCCGGTGGTTATCTTTCGTAGGCAGTTTGTGTCAGTAACTGTTTTACAGTGACACCTCACCATCATGCCCTTCTTTCTTTTTCTTCAGCCTTTGTCCCGTTCACAAGCGGGGTCGGCTCGTCGTGATCGGCTTCGCCATTTGGCTCTATCGAATGCCTGATCTGGGTGCAATCTCGAGGCTTTCAAATCCCCATCCAGCATATCAAGCCACCGTTGCTTAGGTCTGCCTTTTGGTCGTTTACCATCGACTTCGATGTTCAGACCAATCTTTGCAAGTGAATTCTCGTTTGCACGAATTGCGTGACCATACCATCGAAGACGCCTCTCTCGCAACTTTTCCACGATCGGTGCAACCCCATAACGATCGCGGATATCCTCATTTCGGATGTGATCTAAACGTGTCACGCCACTAGTCCAACGCAGCATCTTCGTCTCCATTACCGCGAGACGCCGTTCATTGTCTTTTATGGTCGGCCAACACTCAGAACCATAGAGAGTGACTGGGCGGACGACATTGCGGTAAATTTTAGATTTGAGACGTTCGTTGATACGTCGATCACAAAGAACATCAGTTGTGGAACGCCACTTCATCCAGGCTGCGTTAATGCGTGAAGCAATTTCATAACGCAGTTCTCCATTGGCTGATAGCATTGACCCGAGGTATTTAAATCGCTCAGATCTGGGCAGATCACTGCCGCTGACAGTGATTGTGCCTGTTTCATGGGGATCGGTCGTCAAAAATTCAGTTTTGTTTAAATTCAATCTGAGACCGTGTTGCATGAGGCGATCATTCCATTTTTGAACAAGTTGCTCGAGATCATTTTTGCTATCAGATGCTAGGAAAACATCATTTGCATAAAGCAGTGTGTAGGGCGCTAGACGTTGGATATCCCGTGTGACGGTGTCCATAACAAGAACAAAGAGGAGTGGTGAGAGGGCACTTCCTTGATGAACTCCAACAGAGACACGAAGCGGTTTTGATACACCTGCCATACTTCGAACTTTACTTTTCGGATCGTGGTAGAGCAATTGAACCCAGCGCACGAGTTCTTCTGGCACGAAGTGTTGTCGTAAAGCATACCAGATGAGTTCGTGTGGTATACGGTCAAACGTTTTCTCTAGATCCAGAAAGGCAACGATTTCGCGAATACGGTTGTCAAGAATGCGTTCAAAAATCTTCATGGTGTGGGAAAGTAACCGGATCGGACGGTAATTTGAACATTCTGCTGGGCTACCTTTCTTTTTCCATATTGGAACAGTGGTACTTTCTTGCCAGTCAGATGGTGTTCTTCCTTCCTGAATAACCCGGTTAAAGAATTCACTGAGCCACAGTGTTGGGTCCCAGCTCTTCGCTTTCCAGAGCTCAGATGCGATGTCGTCAGGTCCTGTTGCTTTCCCCGATTTCATTTGATTTATTGCCTCCTCGACTTCAGTTGCGCTGACTAGTGGAACTGCTCCAAATGTCGGCAATGATTGTGAGGAACTCCGCTATGCTATTAACATAGTATGCTGGTCCCAAGCCCAGGTAAAGGAGGAGGGTTTGAGGCAACGTACTCTATACTATCCTCAGTAAAACAAAAATAAAATGCTGAGATCAGGGAAAGAGATAAATAGAGTATAGTTGGAGTTATTCTACTATGCTAAATCCTACCTGATCTCTCTTGGTGACAGGCCCCGCGACAGGTCGACCAAGAAAATGCATAGAATGTCGTTACAAACATGATGATCGGAGATCACAGGCCTCGGAGAAATGCTAGGGCGTCCACCTCAGTCGACGCGGCAGGACGGGCCCCGGTCCTGTCGAGAAATGGGCAAGGGTTCTTGACGCATGGACGGCCCTGGATTTTCTCACCATCATGCCCTCAAGCCTCTCAATACATTTACAGCCTCTTCTCCTGGCCGTACAGAGTTTGAAGCTGATAAACTGGAACGCTTTCCAACGTACTTATCCAGTGCGCTGGGTATTCCCCTGGACAAAACACGTAGCCATACCAATGAAGAGCCAGCCACTTACATCAGAAAAATCAAATTTGTCTTCGATCTCACAACCAACAACCCCCTCCCCCCTCTTTCCTATACCCTCTTTTCACAGGCCACCTGACCCACATTGCCCGAATCGGTCCTTTCGCCCTATTCTGTGCCAAGAAGAAGTTGAAGTTGCAATCATCCGGTTTAAGAATAAGAAATCATCAGGCCCAGACGATATCTCCAACTTCATCCTGAGGAAGTGCGAGTCCATTATCAATAAGCATTTTCCCATTCTCTTCAACAGCTGCCTGAGTAGCTGGCGCAACCCGGAAATAAGCTCATAAGAATCCAATATTGGAAAAAATTTCGAACGCATTTTATTAATCCATCTCAATAGGCACTGCCTGTCTTTCGTTCCATTCGGGCAATTCGGCTTCGAAAACTATGGAGCAGGACCACATCTGGAGAACGGACAATGCACTGTGGCCTGTGCCTTAGACTTTGAAAGGGCATTCGATTCGAATTCGATTCCCTTTCCAATATAAACTGTCATGTGCACTTCGACGGACTTACTGAGCTCCACCGACTTCCATGTAGACTCAGAGCACTCACAAGGCTTCATCCTAAGCCTTAAAATTTTCAACATCTTTCTCCGTGATGTCCCCTTCCTCTGTTAATTTCTCTTCTACGCCAACGATAGTCGATGCCCTTCAGTCCTCCTCTTGCCGATAATAGCCTTCCCGCATTCGGATGGATTTTTTCGCGGGCAAACATGCGTAGAAAATTTCTCACACAAAACAAAAACAAACCCTTTATTCCCGAAGCGTCCAGCTTCCGATATTCCAAATCGTTTTTAAGGTTTTGTTTAAAACAAAAAAGTGCTCAAATAGATTCAATGTTTGTCACACTCGTGTTACTTGAAAACGGCTGAAAAGATTCTCACGAAATAAGATGAGAAGACGTGGAGGAGGACTCCCCATACATGGGAAAGGGGGTGAACATTTTTTTCTCCGAATATAGTCATGTGGGGTGTCAAATGAAAAGACTCGATTAGTACTTTTCAAAAATTGTCGGTGGTCAAAGGGTAGTATAGGTCCTAGGGCGAAACCTTTAGTTCCTTTCCTTAACGCTTCTTTCATGAGCGAAGTTTTTTCAGGAGATATGTTCAATTTTATTGTATTATAGAAATAATTTTTGACTAAGGCTTGTATTGTGGGTATATTTATATTCAATAGGAAAAGGAGTTTTTGTCAACAAGTCCACGTTTTCAAGAAGTTGAGGGGAAGAATGCGCCACCTTGTTGCTCCTATTGACAGTTCAGCATTCATTTATTCCGATGTAATCTCCCCCTTTCAAATGATTCCATAATTACAACATGCAAACAAGTTTCCCTGAATAAAAGAACATTTCACTTTACTCCGAGTTTAACGGATCCCACTTTGCCCTGGATTTTCTCTCCACAAAAGCTAACTCAATTAAACATTGCATCCTAAATGCATGTACAAGATTTAATCATTTTTTTCCAATGACTAGCCGATGGACATGTGTAACATTCTGTTGAAGTATAAAAAGGATGAGCGCAGTGCAATTTAATAGCCTAACCGTCTACCTAGAGACACCACGATATGCTGGGGGCTCATAGTACGCTTTTCTATCGATTTCTACGTGTTGCACGGTCAAAAACGTACACACGTATAGGAGACATTGCGGTTAGATTCTGAATCCGGTCGGGGCCTCGTTTAGTGTTCATCCCGCTCAACTTGTGGAAGTCAGAGGTCTCACTCCTCGGGCTTCTTTTCGTTACTGCTGCTTATATTTCTGTGCCCTGTACCGATTATCCTACGTTGGTTCATTGAAGCAATTTATTTTTATTCCCTATGTTTTTACTTTTTCCTGTCATCTTAAGTGAAACGCTTAAGCATCGAGTTACGGAGAAAAAGCTCGAATGGATTGTGGTCGAAGGCTGGTCGGTAGTTAGGGTAGTAACCGGGGGATTGAAGGTAGGAGGTTCTCGGCTTTTTCCTGGCCGGCGTACCTTAGGAACATCGCACAGATAACTGTGTGTATAGATGGTGTGTGGAACGTCGGTATAAAAGATATGATTCACTTGTGGTGTCCTATAAAAAGGATAACGAAAATTTCGCTTATTTAACATGTACAGTAGATGATGTAGGTGTATGTATGGTGGCTTTTCCAAGGGAAATATTCGAGTTTCCCATGAGGTGTAGGTGAGGGTGAGGTTCTGCAGCGGTCCAAAAGGGTTTCTGCTTATGAATACTTTATGCAAATTATCATGAACTGCGTAGGGGTAGTATGGAGTAAAATTCTTTCAACTAGATTGTTGATATATCATCTTTATTTAAAGTTTGTCTAACGGAGGACATTTTTGATGATCGATTGAGGATTGCATCAAAAAAGGATGTTGTTGACTGATTACCACATACAGCCATATATCATCTGGACATAATGTATCTCTGCACATTTCTCCCGTCCTCACCTACAATGATCACACTGTCCGGAAAATGGGATGGGAACCGATAAAGAATTGAGAAAATAAAAATCTCGCCTTGAAGTCGGGAAAGCTTTTCAAGGAAATTTTTCTTCCCTATGAGTTATTTTTCTAACCATATTGTGGCTCTCGGTACGGTCAAACGGGCAACGGGAAAAGGGTTTTTTCCTCTCATACGAACCACGGACTTTTGCTTGACTACTATGTGAGTTTCCTTTTTGAAGGACTACGTAGAAATAAGTTGGCGGGTGGTTTGGGGTTGCCTCGACATATAGGTAGTGGTGATTTGGTGATTCTGGTCGCTTGGTGGTGTCGTGGCAGGTATGAGTGATAAAAGGTGTTTCGCGAAGTTCATCTCGGGCTCGGCCATACTGACCGTCTGTGACCAATGGCAACCAATGAAATAGATATGTTGTGATATGTAACGATTGTCTTCTATATCCTGCTCGATGGTTATTGGTCCGCGTGTTTTCATATTGATGCGCACTTTTATTGAAGAAAATCAAGCGAATAGGTTTTTTCCCTGTAAGTTATTTTTTCCTTAGCGAAAGGTATTAGGGGAGTGGGTATGAGGAGTCAGGACATCGGTGGGGATAAAAATGAGAAAAGTATTTCATAATAGACAAGACGATTTACTCTCAACCGTTCTTATTTATAGTATCTTCTATTCGAGATGATGGCAATTAAGATTACGTTCGAAAGGAAAATTGCAAACGGAAATTGATTTGAGATACCACTTATGTATATACGCACAATATATCATTCAGGAGAATGAAGAAATAGAAATCGTAGGACAGTATCTTACTCTGAGATCGGAAAAAAAAGGAATGAGGTGAAAATGTACATGACATGTAGAATAAGTAGAGTAGTTGCAATTTCAGGTTAGAATAATTTCCTGAAACAGGCATATTCATTCTACTTTTTGAGAAAATTCATGATCTTGGAAAACATAAAAAACCATTGCAGAAGAACGAATATGCATATACCGTTCTAACCAAGAGTAAGAAGAAAGTGGAACTAAACTCGACACCATTGCAATATGATCTAAACTGCAGTTAAAGATAGGTTGTTTTTTTAAAGTTCTGTTGAAGGTAGTAAATGTGAACCCTTCCACATGTGGTGAATTACATTGCTCCACGTTGAACTTAAGGAGGTTCAAAAGCACATTCAAAAGGTTAAAATTTACTTGCTTTTCAATTAGAAGTTGTAACAATGTTCTGACATGAAGTACGAGTATCATACTGAAAAGTTTGGTGGAAATTCTACTATTATTGGCACAGCTAAAGCTAACTTTGCCTCTTTTGCGTCAAATTACTACACACTAGAAAATAAAATGTCAGTATTACATCGAATTGAATGGAGGGGAGGTATACCCAAAGTATATACATATGCTACGAATTATGTATAAATGAGACCATCGCTTGTGCAAATATTCTTACATAAAAAATCAACAAAGCCTTTCATACCAAAAACATCGAGCTTCCGGTTTTCGACTAGTTTTATTATGTACAGGGGTCAAAGTCTCAAAAAGATGTTTCCGCGCTAAGTTGCGCCAGTGCGTATAATTTGTATCCACTACAACTTCTCTTACTCTTCTGCCTATATCTTCGTAGGATTATCGTCAAGGTTTCTTTTGCAGGAAGCGATCAGGTCTTCACGAACACAATCAAGTGACGTGAATGCAATGCTTTCCGGTCTCGGTCCTTTTCTTTAAGTTTATTTTGTATTTTGGCATTTATCACGATTAAACTTTCCAATCTCCTCCATAAAAGTGTGGGATTCGATATTTACGTTGAGGTAGTCACCCAACCTCCTTCTCTCCTTCATAAACCTCGGATAATGGAGCCTCGTGACCTGTAAGGGACTTGGTCATCTCAATAAACGCGATCAGTGTATACGTTTAGGAGCCCTCTTTGAAGTTATTCCTCCGTTGACGATATCTCCTCCTGACTTTTGCAGTCACTTCGGGAGAATGGCCTTCTTTCTGTTTCGCGTAAAAAAAGTATAGTTTTATTTTATAGAAGGTCTGTACTTAACGCGTTTCACATTCTCCGCGTAATTGACTGGTATACGGAATTCACCATCTATCGGTTCATAGTGTTGCCCACTTCCAAGTCTAAGTGCTCTTTGAAGTTTAGCTTGGCCTTAATAATTGCCTTCACAGTAAGGGTCTAATTCAACATGCACAACAGTTTGTGAAATAGACTTAACCAGCAAATACTGAAGCTCCACTGATGCGAAAATATGCGGTTGCTTGCTTCATTGGTTGCCTTGGAATTATGGAGCTATCGTTTGAACGTTTCAGTCTCTCACGTGTCATTTTACAAAAGGACACGTGATGTCCTTAAATCGATTCGTGGATCCGAACCGGAACCTGCAAAGCAAATAAACGTCGCGCATACTTATCGGAGATAAACACACAAGCTAATGCAGGAAACGATTTTACCGATGATTTCTGCTTCCTCGGACTTCCAATATAGTTTGGAATTATACCGCTTTGTTGCATTGCTTAAGGTGAAGAGTGGCTTAACTACGATATCTTCGACTTGAAATTCACTAGCACGGTATCTCTCTGCTTAGAAGATGGACCCCTGGACGTCTGCTCTGGGAATTGCATCAACCCGTTCAGCCGTCGAAAGACGCGTATGGGGGTATGGGCCGAGCAGATCGGTACACAAGCATTGAAGCGTTTTCCCATTGGAGGCCAAAGCGCTTGGTTGAGAGCTTTTCTCATCTTGCAATTTTCATAACTACGGATAGAACTATAATATAATCATAATCTACTCAGGGTTTTACCAATGGAATTGCGAATAGTTAGATAGAAAATGTGGCGAATCCATAAATCCTTGCGTGCGGCATTCTTGTTTCTCTCCAAAGAATTCACTTCCGCTTCATTAACTATTTGAACGAAGCGTGATCAGTTACCACTTCGAAAGTTGTGTCTTCCATATACGCTCGAAATTTGCACTGCCCAACATTCTTATTTAGTCACACTGTAGTTTCGATTCTGCGACGTATACGCTAGAGGAATTTGATCGCCCTTCCCTATTTTTTGCACCAGTACCGTTCCTATGTCATACTTAACTGGCGATGGATGCCAAAAACTTTAGAGAAATCTTAGACTGTGCAGGACCGGAGCCACAAAGAGACTCGCTTCCTCATACCAGCATTCCAAGGGGTGCATTCCATGGAACCGCTATGACGAGTGAGCATCATGCACAAAAATATCCCAAATTCTTGTCTCAAGGCTTTCCACGTCCACAGTTGAACTAATGATGCCACTTGGCTTATCGGTACTTGGATGGTGCTTTCAGCTCAACTGGCGTCCGTGAGCACTTCGAGCTCTTTCGGCGTAACTGACGGGTCGAACTGAACGTGGACGATAGGCTTTACGTGCAACGGCCATAGAATTAAAAGCGTCGTTTTCCTAAAAACTATATGTCATTCTGTTAAGTCTGTGTCTGCCACTTCAACATGGTAACTGCAGTGCCTCCGGAGTCATAAACGTCTGAAAGAAAGAACTCCATTCGATTTGTCCTACAGACCAGTAGTTGTCCCAACCCTAATCAGTTTCACTCTCTCAGAACAAAGTGTGTACATGTCGACACAACAGAACGAAATCCCCATGTTGGGTTGAATAAGTCAGCGCTTCAATGCGGAACACACAACCGGTTCATTGGCAAAGATGTTGATGTGTCATCAAAAATCAGCTTGCAAAAGGTGACAATATTCCAGACGCGACGGGCTGAGCTGGAATTAAGCGATCATGCCTGATATCTAGGAGGTGAATTATTATGGCCCGCGTCTGTCGCCCTTGCATCATGAGTGGAAGAATTGATCCAACCCATTGGATCTCTTGTTGTGGCCTCCAACCATTGTCAATCAGCGCGGTACGCCAAAGAGTCATGCTCAACATAGCTTCATTGACTTGGGAAGAAAGTATGAAGAAGATAACGCTGATTCTGAGACAAATGATTTCGTTGATGAGACAAGTTTTGTAGTTACTTAAATAACCGAAAAGAACGGACGGAAACTTACGGAAAGGAAACTTACGGACGGCCAAAATGCCACCCCAACCCCAAAACTGTGTGCAGGAAAACACCTGTATACAGTGCATTGTCGAACGAAGAAACATCTACAGAGTTGCGCAACGTCTTCTTTTGAAATCCGTCAAAAAAATGATGTTGAAACATTGAGGACAGAATTGCATAGCTTTGAGCCGACTGCTTCCGTCTTCCATCAAGGGTTTTTCCCACCCGTTGCTTCATCCCGGCGAACAAGAACTATTCAATTAAGCGAACGAAGAGGTTGCCGTTTCATGCGAAGGTAGGGAAGGACACTTCTGAAAAGCTAGGACGTCAATACCTTTCCGCATATAGTCGCAATGGCAGGAAGATTTAGAGACTTCTGGAAGGTAATCTTCTACAAGACGCTAACTCTTAAGGCAAACCACCAACCTGTAGTTTAAGATGGGAAAATGATGCTTAAGGACACTTGCTTCTGGTGAAATATGGTGTATCCTAAAACTTATAAAGTGAAGTCAAGTGGACGTAGAGCCTAGCGGGCGAACAAGGTTGAAAAATTATTGTTTGCCTACTCCACACACCAAAATCAAGTTAGTAGCAAGAAAACACTGTCTTCCACAGATTCAGCCATTGGAATCAATGTTTGGTTGGGCGCTATTTGTAGTGCTTAATTAGAGTGGAATTGGGTTATGATCAAAAGGTCATCCTGAGTTGCCGGAGTTGACCAAGAGTCGAAATTGGTCGTGAAAGTCCGCCCGTGCTTTATTTCCACCCCCGATCCGGTAACTATGTCAGTGCTATAACACTTACAGTTCCGTCCATTCGACTCTATACATAGTTTCACGCGTAGGTTAAGGTTTCAATTTTCTCCTCCTCCTGCTGGAAATATTTAATTAAATTCTTTATGTTTATTGCCCATTCAAATAAAATATTAAATGAAAATTAAAGTGACCCTTGAGGCCTTTTTCTCACTGATAGGAAGACTTTCCTCTTAAGCTGTTTGCTCCACTCTCTAGCATTGCTTGACAAGACGGGTTGAATTGAGTCACCAGAACGCTGTTGATGCTTCGGTTTATTCTTAGTTCGTGATACCCCGGACGGTCCAAGGCAATTTTTTGTCCTAAGGAAAATGGTAGGTAAGGCAGATGGTGTGGATTGGAGCCTTGCGCCCGAAGTTTTTACAGAAGGCGTTGATTTTAATTCAATATTTAGAGAACCTAAGGATTGCTATGGAGAAACTTACATTGTTTTGTCATGGTTTTCATAGTTGGTTATCATGGATGATCTTGTTGTTGGGTGAACTAGGCTGATCTCGATATAACTCTATATCGATACCTCTATCGATAGAAGAAGGACGGTCGTGATAGGTCGTGAAAGTTGAGGAGGCTATATAGCTGGCTATTTCACATGGTGGAAGAAACTGTTTCCGGATGGCCGAGGGGAATATAACCTTTTTGCAGGAGGGCGGCCAACAGTGCGCAGCTGGGACCTTATATTTCAACATAAGAGTTTATACAACCACGTATAGTGCAGCCGGTCGTCCTTAGGAAGACAACGTTTTTTTCAGAAGATACAGTGAAGGCTGACTGAACACACTTTGCATTCAGGATAACGAACTTCGTTTAAAGCTGATATGATTGCTGATCGTTTACTGTTTACACAATAATTTACAATTTTCAGATTAATTTACTAAACTGAGACGGATTATTTTCAATATTATCAAAAGTACAACACACAAGTAGATCGTTGGATTGGTCGCCATTCTCGCTTGGACAAAAAGTCACAACTACGAACCCCGATCATACTATTTGATGATAATAATTTCGTATTCGAAATAGGTAAACACATCTTTCCCATATATACCCCACTTTCAAAGAAATCGTATCTATTCTCAATATTGATTCAATATTAACGAAATACAATTCTACCCTTCAATAGGTCAGCAACTTCTCAAAATGACATAACAAACAGAAAGGTCCGATAAAAGGGCGATATGTTTTCAAGTAAAGTACTTACCATTAACACAAGGTGTATGTATACCTATGCTCTGGACCCAAAATTGAAAAAGACTACGCAAACGGAAAAAAATGTTTTCGAACAAAATGAAAAAGTTGAAATGTGTTCAAAAATTGAAAGAAAGCTTTCTCCGAGCACGACTCTTGTTTGTTGCATGTCCAACAAGGGAAAGAAATTTAAAAGAACGACAAGAGATAACTTTAATGACGTCCCTGGGGCAGAAAGTATAGAAAAGTCTTGACGAAATGAGGGATAGTGGTGGATTCTTTGTTGCTCTCTGTATATGAAGGTATCTATCATTCATTTCAGCTCTCCTTCAATTTTCTAGGATTCTGGCAGGCCTCCATTTCAGTGGTAATTTACTATGTTAACCGACCCCACTGTCCAATTGTTATGTATTACACTAAACTACAAATGAGTGTTTAGTTGTCCGAGTGGAAAACGCAGCAGGACAAAACGACGCACCCAGGACGATTGAGAAGGACAAAAGCAAATCTAATAAATTTTTGATATTATCGATGGGCTTTATTCTATTTTCGGGCTCATTCCGGTGATTTTGTAATGCATGAAGGCATGACATGACGTGACGTGGACATGAGCACTCGCTGTAGTACAACGTATGAGGCAATAAGTGAACTTCGGATTGTCTGATTTCTCAGTCAAAATTACAACATAAGGTTAACTTATGCATTCAATAAAAGAGCATTCGCCAATGAATATTTGATGTTTGGGCGCACATCCTGTCAACCGTAAAGACGAATTCAAATACATGATCGAGTTAGCTAGCACGACTTGCAGGAGCTGTTGAGAGTGCGAGGATAGCGTGCAGACTTGGAAGTGGTCACTAGTCAGATTGTTGTGTGTAACGAAATGGTAACGTGTCCTATTCAGTCCTTCACTGGAGTTACCATTCAATGATTAGAGATGCGTTTTTAAACAAAGCTAGCTAGATCTTTAATGCGCAACGGGTCATGATTGACCTTGAGAAACATCGACATTTTTCATTTAAATTTAACACCTCTCTATTTGTAATCAGTTTGAGAAATGCAACTATATCATTTGGTTTTTTCCTTTCAATTTGGTTTATTAAGGGGGAGCTTAATTTAAGCGGTCGAAAAAATCAATTTTTTTTTCTCCCTCTAATCGATTTCTAATAGATTCGAGAATAACCACACAAAATTATAGAGTGCAAAAGGCAAAAACAGACGGGTCTTAGGTAGTTACGTTGGGATCGAGTGGCTAGATTACAGCACGGTCGCCATCTTTTGAGTGTCTAGCCGAAATTCCTTGCTTGAAAAGGTGAGGGATCAGCAATACCTGATTAGTGAATAACTACTGAAAGTATTCGAAAAATGGTATTTTTTCTTATCGGAAACTTTGAATCTGATTTTGTGAATTTTTTTGTGAATGAACCCTCTAGAATGAATCAAAGCTTGTTCTCTTCAGTATTAAATCATCTTTTATTTGAACTGAAAAAATTGTAGAGATAATTGTTTACAATTTTTTTTACCAAGTCGTAGAAAATTTTGGTTTTCTGAAAAGCTACATTTTTCTTTTCAAACCTCCTAGAAATTAAAATTTTTGGTCTTCTTCCGGTTTTTCTAGTTAACAAAGTTAACCAGGCTTTCTCTAAGGAACCACTTGTTATACCTTCATAATCTTTAGATATGAGTCTTTGAAGTATGAATGTTGGACTACATTTTCCATGCCTTTTTGGCATAAATATTCACTTTGGCAACAAATGTTGATCTTTAGGTAGTCTAAGTATGTAGCACGTAATATATGCATATATTATTTAAGAAAATCCACATTCAGCCTTGAATTTGGAAAGAAGCGACAACTTTGACCTATTATAACTTTGTTAACAACAGTGCTATCCACCAAACTTGGTAGGATCATGCTCTATATAATACCATACATTGTTGCAAAATCTCGTCGTGCTAGTATGAACTTAAGGGGGTTTTGCAGCCAACTACTAAAAATTATAATAATATAATATTACTAGCTTTATTTAAACATATATCGGTATGGAGGGGATTGGGGAGCCTAGGCACCAGATAGTGGCAGTCTCTTGATTTTGTTCAGATGATCCGGTTGGGTAGTTTCTGAGAATGGATCCGTTAAAGAAATAATCACTTTCGATCCCCCTCACTCCCCGCCTTTATAACAAATGTCAAAACTAACACCGGCTTCGGAAAGTACTAATCCAGACTTATTATTTGATACTCCACCTGATTATATTTGATGGAAAAACCATGTACAACCTTTCGTAGATTCGACATAGAATTATATAATTCACTGTAGCCGTGAGCGTACACAGTTCCCACGTTTCCACCAAATTTGGTGTAAATAGTTAAAACCGTCTCCGAGAAAAATGAGTGTGACGGACAGATCTGTTCGAAGCGTACATGTCCGAGGGTATCTTCCCTGCACCACGGAAGCGGCAGAAGCTGGTGCTGCTGCCTAAGGCTGGCAAACCTCCAAGAGAACCGTCCTCCTATAGACCCATATGTCTTCTACACAATATGGGGAAAATGTTGGAGTGAGCAATTTATAATAGATTACTGCTGGTCTTTGAGAGGGGGGCCCTTTTAGATAGGTAGCATGGGTTCCGTAAAGTCAGAGAGAACGCCATAAAAATGGTTACTGACTTGGCCGGAAATGCACTTCACGGAAGGGGTTGCATTGTACACCTCACCTAATTGTCCAAACTTCGACGGGGTCCCAGAGGACCCAGCGCACGTATTCTTCTAATGTCCTAGGTTCGCGGAAGAAAGGAGGAACCTAGAGGAAACTCTAGGTGAAGTCTTATCACCGAAAAATTTATGGTTGTGGTTTTAGTGGGTAAAAATCCCCAGGCCAGAAACTTTTGAAAATTTCCACCTCCTTAAAAAAAGACAGACAGTAAACCGATTTTAAAACCGATTTTAAAACAAAATCTTAAAAAGGATCAAAAAGTGACTGATTGGTTTGTAAATTTCTGACAATACGACCATCATGGCGCTAAGCCTTCAAAAGTAATTAGTCAGCATTGAGTTATAGATTTTTGGAAAACAATACCTCATTAACGCAGATTTTTTGTTTGACATGCGCACTTCTCTCAGAAATGGTTGCGCAGATTGACATGGACTTTGGTGAGAAGCTGAGACCTGGAGCGCCCACGCATGCAATGCGGGCATAGCTTTGATGGTGCAGTTACATCGTTCTACGTTGCCCCACCTTCAAAAGAGGGGTGTACATTTTTTCTCACTGAATATAATTATATCAAATGAAAGGTCTTGACTAGTAATTTTTGAAACTGGTTTTAGTTTTCACATTAATTTCAAAGAGGGGATAGAAGGTGATCACTTATTTCATGTGTTCATTCTCAGAAACTGCTCAACCCACAATTCTAAAAAAAACATAAAGGCCCTACTGTACCGTGTCTAGACCTGAAAATAGACTCCATATTGATATCAGCTCAAATAAAGTTAATAATAGTATATTGCTCAATTTTTGGCAAATTAAATGGAAGTCGCCCTTAAATTCATCCTAGAATCATATCGAATACCAGTAATAGAGGCTATGAAGCATATTTTAAAACTCCGTCTCTTAAATTTTATTTTCTTTTTCGCCTCCTAGTTTATCAAAATTTTTTATTTTTGTGGTTTCACGCACTGCAAAAGCCACAACTACAATTATACAAATTGAACTGTTCCGCACCCAAATATTTTTACATTGGAAATACATGTGATGTTATTGTTCTCTTGGGAAAATTGCTAGCAAGATGAATGGCCTTTTCAGTGCAATTCCCCCCCCCCCCCCCCCCCCCATTAACGAGACCTGATGACATCGTATCTGAGCTCTGGAAAGCGAAGAGCTGGGACTCAACATCATCTGACTGGTAAGAAAGTACCATAGTTCCAATTTGCAAAAAAAGGAAGGTAGTTCAGCAGAATGTCCGAATTACTGTGCGATTCGGTTGCTGTCCCATACCATTACGATTTTTAAACGCATTCTCGACAACCGTATTCGCAAAATCATTCAAATAACCGTGATTCAAGCCAGATTTGTCAAGAACTACTGACCCAATACATACAGCGCGGTTACTCATGAAGAAACATCGTGGCAAGTATCGCCCTTTGCATTTCTGGATCTGGAGAAAGCGTTTGATGTGTGCCATATGAACTCATCTGGTATACTCAACGACAATACCTAGTAGCAGAGGAACTCGGGTGCTGGGTTGAATTGCTTCCCCATGATCCGAAAAGTAAATTTCAAAGTGTGTCGGGCATATCAAAATCTCTCCGTGTTTCTGTCAGAGTTCATTAAGGAAGTGCCCTCTCACCACTCCTCTTTGTTCTTGTTATGGACACATTCAATGTTGAGCGTCCTATACTTTGCTTTATGCAGATGATGTTTCCTTGATGTCCCATAGCAAAAATGATCGCAAGTAACTTGTCCTCATACAACATAGTCTCAGATTGAATCTGAATATTTGACGATTGATCCCCATGAAACTGGCACTGTTACTGTCAATGGCAGTGACTTTCCCAGAACTGAGCGGTTTAAATATCTCGCGTCAATGTTAACGTTATGAAATTGCTTCAAAATGCTCTATGGTTCTGAGTGTTGTTTGGCTATATAAGACAATGAACGGCGTCATGCGGTAATGGAAATGAAGATTTTGCGTTGGACTAGTGGCGTGACACGGCTTGATCAAATCCGAAATGAGAATATCTGCGATCGATAAGGGGTTACACCGATCGTGCTAAACCTGTCAAAGCGGCGTCTTCGATGGTATGGTCATGTAATTTGCTCTAAGGAGCATTCACTTGTCAAGGTTGGTCTGAACATCAAGCCGATGGTAAGCGACTTAAAGACCGGCCGAAACAATGGTGGTTTGATACTACATTCTGATCAGGCCTTTGATAAAATAAACTAATGAAACCGATCACGACGAGCCGACCGCGCATGTGAACGGGACAAAGGCTTAAGAAAAAGAAGAACATTTCGGAAGCACCTTAAAAAGTGACATATCGAAACTTTCATTCATCAAGTAGAGACAAGACCTCGAATATTAGCTACGTAATTGTTTAAAAAATGCATATCTTTAGCATGCTTTGGTGTGCAAGGTCTATGATTTTTGAAAGCGACAAGTTGTGTTGTATTTGTAGACCCTGAGCGTGCTTTTTATCCATTCAGAAGTCTTTGAACAGTTTTTAGGAACAAGGTTATTTCACAGTATCGGTTCGAATTTTCTGAAGATTTGTATTTCAATCTTTAATTGGCTTAAAGCTTTGCAAAACCATTTAGACTGGCTTTTAAATTGGTGAATTCGCCTAAATGACATCAAGTATTATCACTTAGTCCCTGAAGCCAAAATAGATTTTAAAAACGTTTAAAATCCATCAAATACAGAGGAGATCTCAACTCCGATGGTAAAATATAAAGAAAGGCTAGCTTTTCAAATAGACTTTTCAGTCTTTAGCCTTCTCGATTAGCATCTTCCAAAGCTGGTTTCAGTTTTGTTTTGGTGGGTAGCGCGGGAGCTGGAGAGCGATTATTTTTTTCACGGACCCATTCTCAGAAGCTACTCAACTCAAAACTTTGAAAAAAAAATCAAGAAGACACTATATGGTGCTCAGACCTCGAAATACCTCACATACTGATACATGCTCAAATAAGTTTAATAATATGTAGTATATTACTACATTTTTTGTAAATGCGCCCTAGAATCATAAAGCAATTCGCAGTAATATAGGCTATGCTCTAGATCATGAGGAAATGACACGGCTACTAGCAACCACCAAATTATAAGAGGCCAAAATTGTCGCTGTTGTGTAAATTTACTACGATCTAACACTGAATGTCAGTATTACACTAAAGTGAATAGGCTGACATAATATAAGATTTTTCAAACTAATTTCATACGAGTGTAATTACGCGGTATTTGTAGCTATTAAATTATTTGAAATAATTGAAACTTGCTTCTTCTATTCGCTAGTGTTATTTATTGGCCTTGCAAAAATCGATATTTCGGGAACCACTTGTTCCCTTCATCAGTGCTAACAAGTCGAGATATTCACATAGAAAATGATTCCTGTATATTGTTTCCTCATTACAGAAGAAGCATATATCACCTTGAACAATTTCGATTTTTAACATATGCTCAGATAGTGAATTACCGATATTCCTGCAAGTCTTGCCGCTTTTCGGCAGAATAAGCCTTAGCCAATGCTACTTATACAGGGTGCGACAGCATAACTTTCTTTTTTCAAAACTCAATAAAAACTATTGTATGCATCGGAAAATATTTATTTATTTTTTATAATGTAGGTACATGTCTAAAGTTTTTATTTACATTGTTTTGAAGATCAAATCTGTTAGGTGACGTCCCCCATTCTCCATACATTGCGTAAACCGATTTCTGGCGTTTGTCATGACTCTTCTTAGCATAGCAGGTGTTATGTTGGCAATTTCTTCTTGGATGTTGGTCTTGAAATCTTGTAGGGTTCTTGGACGGTTTACATAAACACGGGATTTCAAAAAACCCCATAGAAAAAAATCGCAAGGGGACAGATCGGGAGAGCGTGCCGGCCATTCCAAATCGCCTCTAATTGAGATAAGGCGCTCTGGAAAGTGTTCCCTCAAAACAGCCATCGATGCTCTTGAAGTGTGTGCTGTTGCACCGTCTTGTTGGAACCAAGTGTCCCCCAAATCCAAATTTTCTAGCCGTGGGAAAAAAAATTCTGTAGCATGTTTACATACCGGTCCGAATTCACTGTCACTGTAACCTCATTTTCCTCAAAAAACCAGGGACCAATAATTCCAGCTGAGAAAATTGCACACCACACTGTGACTTTGGGTGAATGCAAAGGCTTTTGTTGCAATTCTCGAGGGTTGGTGTCAGCCCAGTAGCGCATGTTTTGTTTGTTAACTGACGTACACAAATGAAAATGGGCTTCATCGCTAAAAAAAAAACAATAGCACCCTCGGGAACGACATCAAGAAGAAGCTCACACGCGTTCATTCGAGAATTGAAGTCACGTTCTGAAAGTTCCTGCACTATCGCCATCTTATAGGGATGAAAATGAAGATCATCACGAAGAATTCTTCTCACAGAACGAGCGGATAGTCCAAGGGCAGATGCGTGTTTGCGCGCAGAACGCCGTGGCGATCGCAACATTGACGCTCTCACTGCTTCAATGTTCTCAGGTGACCTAACGGGCCGAGGGACTCCAGTTCTTCCTTTTGTCGCACTTGCAGTTTGTCTGAATGTAGTGACCCATGTAAGAATTGATTTGCGGTCTGGGACGGGAGTCAACGGGGCTAAATTAAAGCGATTCCGAAATGCACGCTGTGTTGCAATAACCGAACATCCGCTTGAAAAGTAAACCTTAACGGCAAAGGCACGCTCCTCACTATTCCAACGCATGATGGCGACTGAACCGTGTCGGGACAAAACTTTACAGTATCCCCTCTTGAACGAGACCACTAGCGCTCCGCTATGACCTCAACTAACTGAGTGGCGCGCATTTTAAAAAAGGAAGTTATGTCGCCGCACCCTGTACTTCAATTATTCGTTCCCGCATTTAAGAAGTTGAACCCTCTTCTGCTAAGGCATCCGAGATTTTATTTTCCTCAGTGACCAGAAATAGAAATAGGGTTTAATCGATTTCTATATTCCTGACCCATTTTCGAAGTGAACAATGGACTACTCATTACCTTCAGTGAACTCTGGCTATCGCTGTAAATTGCAATGCGCTGTTGATTGCGATGCGATGCGGTTGTCAATCAGGCAGGTTGTCGTCTTTAGGATAGTATACACTTCAGCCATAAAAACCATTGCATATTGTCTCAAAGGAAAAGACCACTTCTTGCTCGAGGGGCGGACTCCTGCTCCACAACCCTGTTCTGTTTTCGAATCACCGTATGTAGACAATTTTCGTATATTCCGCCACGCATTCTTCTGATTCGTCCCAGTTTTTTAAGGTTTTGTGTAAACACATTGATTGATACCAAATTTGGTACGAAGGTGGGGCGAACTGTGAACGCTCACGCATATAGTGAGTAACATCCTTTTACGACGAATTTAAGGGGGGGTCCCCGTACATTCAAAAGGGGGGGGTACATTTTTTTTTTATCAAATATAGTCATGTGGGGTATCAAATTAAAGGTCTCGGTTAGTACTTTTCGAAGCTGGTCTTAGTTTTGACATCTGTTGAAAAGGTGGGGAGTGCGGGGGGTTGTAACTGGTCATTTTTTCAACGAACCCCGTTCTCAGAAACTACTCAACCGAAAAATCTGAAAAAAATCAGGGGGCTGCTACTTTATGGCAGCTAGGCTCCGAAATACCCTCCATACCGATACCTGTTCAAATAAAGTTGATAATAGTACATTACTATAATTTTTAGTAATTGACAGGAAAACCCCCCTTAAGTTCACCCTTGAATTACAAAATTTTGCATCAATATAGGCTAAAGTATAGAGCATAATCCTGCCAAATTTGGTGAAAATCGCGCTATTGCTAACAAAGTTATACTAGGTCAAAACTGTCGCTCCTCTGCAAATTCAAGACTGTGAATGTCAATATCACTTGAAAGTAACTATTTTCACATAATATATGCATATTTTACGTGCTACATGCTAATGGGACAAATGCACACTCAAATCTCTTTATAAAAGAAATACACAAAACCTTTCATTCCTGAAGCGTCTAGCTTCCGGTTTCCCGACTTGTTTACGCTTCAAAAGAATCAGAAGGCATCGTCAGTTCCGTTTCCCCGTAGATCTGATCGAATTAGTTTAGGAAATGCCTTCATTGAAGTGCTTTGAATAAATATATCTACTCCTTCGCCGCAAGGGCTGCAAACTGTGCAATGCATTTAGTGTGGCGGCGGATGCCGTGCTCAGAAATATATACAGTTTTTTGCTAACCCAGCACGCTGCGGATGCATAAGCGAACATCGGCCTAATGATGGGAAGTATGTCCACATTATTATATGAGGCCTAAGTCCCCATGCGGGGGCAAAGGTCCGTCTCCATGATACACATACTACGCAGAGAAAACTCATTTCATCTTTATTTCTACATCCAAAACACCGCTCCGAGATCCCGATCAATAGCTAGCACAGCGACGTCATCAGTATTAGCCTCGGCGTGTAGATTATGCAGTTTGCCACAACACTTCCTTGGGGCCAGTCTTCCGTTGTTTTGATTGTTAAGTAACGCCCAAACCCTGGTTCAGCACACAGTAATCTCTGTGTAAGCATAGCATAGACCCACTTAATTAAATTATCATCGACACCATGCTCTCGACGACATCACCAAGTTTTCGCACGGTGCGCAGCCAAAGTTCCTTCAATGTCCACGAACACCCCCAGCGGGTAGTCACCTTTTGGAATTGTATTCAATATCTACGGTTGAAAAAGAACACGAGGCAGACCCTGCCTAAGATGGAGCGATGGCGTAGGCCAGGACACCAGACAGCTTTTACCGATATCGAATTGGTGAACATCGGCGCAACACCGGGATGTCGGGAGTTCCTTATTAAC